>NW_027496152.1:0-106555 GCF_021521415.1 Bidens hawaiensis
AGACATGGCAAACACGGAGGAAAAGAAGATCGAGAGGTATATTTTTGGGTTACCTCCTGTTGTTAGGGTTCCGCTCAACGCCGCAGCGCCTCCAACCTTTGATGAGGCGGTAGCGCGGGCCATCACCCTTACAAGGGATACGGTCCGTGCGGGTATGTTGACTACGCGCGGAAACGAGCAGCGAACCTCTGACTCCAAGAGGAAATGGAACTCTCACCACCGAGGGTCCGACTCCAAGCAGCCACCGTTCAAGAAGCAGGAGAGCGTAAGGGCTTACGCGATTCAGGCCGCGGAGCCACCACGAAAAGGATACAGCGGGCCTCGCCCATGGTGCAACAAATGCAAGTATCACCACGAGGGTGAATGCGCAAGAATCGAATGCGCCAAATGTGGCAGACCAGGGCACAAGACGATGAATTGCCGTGTCAGAGAAGCAGGAGCAAGCGACAACTGCTACGCATGCGGGAAGCCAGGGCATTTTAGTCGGGATTGCCCGCAAAAGGGGAACCAAGCTCGCGGGAGAGCCTTTGTGATCGGCGCAGGCGAAGCTAAAGAAGAGCCGAATGTGGTAACCGGTACGTTTTTGCTTAACGGACATTTTGCATCTGTCTTATTTGATACTGGCGCTGACCTAAGTTTTATATCCGCTGAGTTTAAAGACTCCCTAGGCCTAGCAACCAGTAGGCTAGACACGCCTTATACTATAGAACTAGCCAATGGTAGGCAGTTATGCGCGAACGAAAGAACTGAACAATGTGTAATAGTCATGGGAGGTCACGGGTTCAATATTAATTTGTTGCCAATAGACTAGGGAAGTTTTGACATTGTGGTAGGTATGGATTGGTTAGTCGAGAACCGCGCGGAAGTTATTTGCCATGAGAAGCAGGTTCGGATCCCACTGTTGAACGGAGAAACCTTGGTAATTCAAGGGGAAAGAAGGGGAGTTGCGACGAAACTGATTTCGTGCCTAAAGGCGCGTAAGTGCCTAAGGAAAGGGTGCTACGCCTTCCTGGCGCATGTCGTAGAGAAGAAAGGAGATGAGCGAAGAATTGAAGACTTACCAGTAGTGCGCGAATTTCCAGAAGTTTTTCCTGAAGATTTGCCCGGATTACCGCCGCCGCGACAAGTCGAGTTTCATATTGATTTGGTCCCAGGAGCTGCGCCAGTAGCTCGAGCGCCTTATCGATTAGCTCCATCTGAGATGCAAGAGCTATCCAATCAGTTACAGGAACTATTGGATAAGGGTTTCATACGCCCAAGCTTTTCACCTTGGGGAGCTCCAGTACTGTTTGTTAAGAAGAAGGATGGTTCGTTCAGAATGTGTATCGACTACAGGGAACTGAACAAGCTGACAGTCAAAAATCGGTACCCCTTACCGAGGATTGACGACTTATTTGACCAGTTGCAGGGATCCAGTTATTATTCAAAGATAGATCTACGGTCAGGATACCACCAACTTAGGGTCCATGAGGAAGATGTGCCGAAAACAGCCTTCCGAACTAGATACGGCCATTATGAGTTCTTAGTGATGCCTTTCGGGCTAACTAATGCGCCGGCTGTATTCATGGATCTGATGAACCGCGTGTGCAAACCATACTTGGACAAGTTTGTGATTGTGTTTATAGATGATATTCTGATTTACTCTCGGACCAAGGCCGAGCATGAGCAACACCTGAGATTGATTTTGGAATTGTTGAGGAAAGAAAAGTTGTATGCGAAGTTTTCCAAGTGCGAGTTTTGGCTTAGAGAAGTTCACTTTCTCGGTCACGTTGTAAACGAGAAAGGAATACACGTTGATCCTTCCAAAGTCAAGGCCATCGAAAACTGGGAAGCGCCAAAAACCCCAACTGAGGTGAGGCAATTCCTAGGACTAGCTGGCTACTATCGACGCTTCATTGAGAACTTCTCCAAGATAGCTCTACCTCTGACCGCGCTAACTCAGAAAGACAAGAAGTTTGTTTGGGGCGAAAATCAGGAAGCAGCGTTCCAAATGTTGAAACAGAAATTATGTAGTGCGCCAATTCTGTCTCTGCCCGAGGGGACGGATGACATCGTTGTTTACTGCGACGCTTCACATCAGGGACTTGGATGTGTCCTTATGCAGCGAGACAAAGTCATAGCGTATGCCTCGCGCCAACTCAAGACCAATGAAAAGAACTACACAACGCATGATCTGGAACTTGGAGCGGTTGTCTTCGCGCTAAAGATTTGGCGCCATTACCTCTATGGTACAAAGTGTATAATCTTTACGGATCACAAGAGCCTTCAGCATATATTTGATCAAAAGGATTTAAATATGAGGCAACGAAGATGGGTGGAGTTGTTGAATGATTATGATTGTGAAATTAAGTACCACCCTGGAAAGGCGAATGTGGTAGCAGACGCGCTAAGTAGGAAGGAGCGAATAAAAACGCTACGAGTCAAGGCCCTAAGGCTAACCATTCACACAGATCTCTCTACCCGCATCCGAGACGCTCAGCAAGAAGCCTTGAAACCAGAGTTTGTTAAAAACGAATGCCTTGGGGGTATGATTAAGAGTTTGGAACTTAAAGAGAACGACAATCTATATTTCGCTAACCGCATATGGGTCCCTCTCGAGGGAGGATTGCGCGAGCAAGTACTAAACGAAGCTCACAAGACACGGTATTCCGTACATCCTGGCGCAGACAAGATGTACCAAGATGTTAAAACGCTGTATTGGTGGCCCAATCTTAAAGGCGCCATCGCGACGTATGTCAGTAAATGCCTGACGTGTTCGAAGGTAAAGGCTGAATACCAGAAACCATCAGGGTTGCTTCAACAGCCAGAAATTCCCATGTGGAAGTGGGAACAAATCTCTATGGACTTCATCACCAAACTGCCAAGGACACCTGGGGGTTACGACACGATCTGGGTTATTGTGGATCGGCTAACTAAGTCAGCGCACTTCCTGCCGATCAAGGAAACCGATAAGATGGAAAAGTTAGCCCAATTGTATATTCGAGAAGTAGTTTCAAAACATGGAGTCCCAGTGTCCATCATTTCTGATAGAGATAGTCGGTTCACATCAAGGTTTTGGAGATCGTTACAAGGAGCTCTAGGTACTCGCCTTGATATGAGTACAGCTTATCATCCTCAAACGGATGGGCAAAGCGAGCGAACAATCCAGACATTGGAAGACATGCTACGCGCGTGCGCAATCGATTTCGGAGGTAGCTGGGATACTCATCTCCCATTGGTTGAATTTTCTTACAACAACAGTTATCACACAAGCATCAAGGCTGCGCCGTTCGAAGCTTTGTATGGGCGCAAGTGTAGATCCCCACTGTGCTGGGCTGAAGTGGGTGACAAGCAAATGACTGGTCCAGAATTGATCCAAGAAACAACAGACAAGATTTTTCAGATAAGGGATCGCCTTAAGACAGCGCGCGACAGACAGAAGAGCTACGCAGATGTGCGAAGAAAACCATTGGAGTTTCAAGTAGGGGATAGGGTACTGTTGAAAGTCTCTCCATGGAAAGGAGTCCCCCGTTTCGGCAAGCGAGGAAAGTTGAATCCGCGCTACATTGGACCATTTGAGATCCTGGAAAGGATCGGTCCGGTTGCTTATAAACTCCGTTTACCCGCCAAACTCAGTGGAGTTCATGATACGTTTCATGTGTCCAACCTCAAAAAGTGTTTATCTGACGAAACGTTGATTTTGCCGTCGGAAGAGATTCACATCGACAAACAGCTGCACTTCGTAGAAGAACCGATAGCAGTAACCGATTGGAAAGAACAAAAGTTACGCAGAAGCAGAATCAAGTTAGTAAAGGTTCAATGGAACTCGAGGCGTGGGCCTGAATTCACTTGGGAAAGAGAAGACCAGATGCGCATGAAATACCCACACCTCTTTCAGAACATGGCTTCTGCCAGCGACGACTCCTAAATTTCGGGACGAAATTCTCTTAACAGGGGGAGAATGTGACACCCGGTAAACTCCCAATCCCTTAAACCAAGTAATCAACCTAAATATTAGGTAATTATGTTATATGCGCCTTGCGCGAGCGCGCCATGTTAGTCAGCGCGTGCATTTGTTATGTGCGCCCTGCGCGAGCGCGCCATGATAGTCAGCGCGTGCATTTGTTATGTGCGCCCTGCGCGAGCGCGCCATGTTAAGAACCAGCGTGGGCATATGTTATATGCGCCATGCGCGAATGTTTGGCTTTATGTTTTCATGTACCTTAACGTTGTTGTCTAATGGGTTGACCATCCCGCATGATGCTAAGGCGGGTGCATCCTAAATCGTTTATGCGCGTGCGGAAGGGAACTAACCTCCCCGCATGGCGGGAACATTGAGAGCTAGTTTGTCTGAAGCTCTAAGATGGAATTGACTTCAACATAACTGATCACTATGTTGAAATACCAAGACCACCTGGAGAATCTACAAATGAAACTCAATGTCCCTAACTGCGAGAAGGTTACGCACCTACCCGCAGCAAAGAAATGTCCTTCACGCAGAAAGCTATGCGCACAAAGTAATACGCACAGAACACTTAGTCTATTCTCCAGGCGTAAGGAGATTACTCCCGCCCAAAAGGAAACAGTAGCGTGTTTCAGAGATTTTCCACTTTTTACTGTACACTAACAAAAGTACCTGAAAAAGCACTGTAACACGAAAAGTCAACTATCAGCCACCCTATTCTCACCAACCCCAGACCTGCATGCCCTGACCAAATCAAATCAAAATCTTTTATCCACTACTCCACTTTTAAATAAATAATAATAATTTCCATACTTTATCATCATTACCCCTAGATATGAAAAGATTACAATCCCCTAAAGCAAGGGATTGTGTTCCCTTGAGTTTGCCTATAAATATGTAACCTAAGTTATCACCCAAAACACACTTCAAAGAACTGCAAACTTGCACTAATCCTCTCCCAAGCATCCGTTGTTTTCAGCTCCGATCCTGTTACTAGGTAAGCCGAGAATATAACCTTGAGATCTACTTTCCAACCCTTATATTCTCCTATTTCTTGATCTTAATATATATACTTCTTGTTATTTAATCGTATTCTAGACCTTCAATTCCGAGGCCAACACCAAGAAAACCCGAATCTCGATTTAATCCCTTAACAAGAACCACAGGTGAGTCTCACAGCCCCTATTCTCGCTGTTTTCACTGTTTTTAAAACTGCTTTCGGGGCGAGGGACACGTACTTAAATAATGTTTTATCATGGTATACTTACAAGCTATGCAAGCGATTATGTGTTTAAATTATATTTCATGATGAGCAATGCGAACGGCTATCTAAGGTTTTCGATGTATGTGCGCTAGAACTCGAGTAAGTGATCACTTTACCATTGGAACTCTAAGGGTAGGGACTGCTGGTTTGATCCACCCACTCGTAGGGGTCGCACCTCTTTGCATGGACGAGTGCCTAGTATGGTCATGGGGCAGTACTATGGGTTTGAGCCCGCTCGTAGGGGTCGCGCCTCTTTGCATGGACGAGCGCCTTGTTTTCCGGCACAACGTCCGCGCGTAACCCGCGGGACGGAATTATTGATTAGCTCGTAGTGGCAGCGCCACTTTGCATGGACGAGCACATTTTCCTGAAACGTTCGCGCGTAATCCGCGGGACGGTATTACTTATTTTAGCTCGTAGTGGCAGCGCCACTTTGCATAGACGAGCACAGTTCCCAGAAATGTTCGCGCGTAACCCGCGGAATGATTTTATCAGAATATTTTGATAGAACTATGTTTTACCAAGCTTGTGTTTTAATGATGCTATCAGAATTGTGTTTCAGAATGATTTGTATCAAAATTATGATGCAATACGATTTATCAAGTCACCAAAACTTGTGAACTCACTCAGTTTATACTGATTCAAATGTTTTTACGTGTCTTTCAGGAGATAACTAGGTAGCGCATGGAGTCACACTTAGAGCACCTCACGCTGAACATCTAAAACTAGCTTTTTGGAAGATTTTAGTTCTATCCCTTCGATGCGCGTGGTTGTTCCCGCCGCGGAAGGGGATATGGCGTGGAAATCTACAACAGTTTTTATACTTGGATGTTTTTATGAAATTCTTAAACAATGTAATGTATTTGTATTAAACATTTCATGCGCAATGAAAATCTTTGAATGTTTGCAATGGCCAGTGCTTAATTATCAATCCCCACTCGCGCGCGCCCGGCTGTTTCCGCCGCTCAGGGCCGGGTGTGACAATTGTTGTTACCTGCTTGCATGTGCTAAGGTGAGTTTCACGAGCCCCTTTTTCTGAATTGTTTTCAAATATTTTCTCGGGGCGGAAGCAGGTTGCTAATAAAATGTTTAAGTACATACTGAACGCATGGACTTGCGTGTGTTTATAAATATTTGATTGTACGGGAATCGTACGGAATGGGTACAGGACTGGGTTAACAGTGTCCCCAGATGTCTTGGGAAGTGTTTCCGGGTTAACATTGCCCCCGGAGGGAGTACAGTACTGGGTTAACAATGTCCCCAGGGGTTCCTAGAAGTGTTTTCGGGTTAACATTGCCCCCGGAGTGAGTACAGTACTGGGTTAACAGTGTCCCCAGGGGTTCCTAGAAGTGTTTCTGGGTTAACATTGCTCCCGGAATGGGTACAGTACTGGGTTAACAGTGTCCCCAGATAATATTATATTATGATATGGATTTATCATGGTTTTCTCAAATTGTGAAATCACCAACTATTCGTAGTTGACCCGTTTTCTCACATGCTTTTCAGGTACAACTAAGATGAAGTGATTGCTTATGAGCTAAGTGCTTGATGTGTGTAAGATTTGCGTGCGGGATGTTAGGATACATTATAATAAATAGAATTATGTATCGTAGTGTGTGATGTGTGTATCACCTAGACGGTAATGGAATACAAGATAATGAAATTTGAAGTATATTAATGCATTCAGTTTTCTTTATAAACAATGTGGTTGATATCAGAGGTGTCTGTTGCATCCCGTTTACGTTTCCGCTGCGGTTACGGGGTGTTACAGAAACCCGGAAGTGTGGAGATTTAAGGATGCCCAGAACCAGATTTGGGATCCTGAGGACCCGGCCAAGATGATGATACAGGACATACCGAGAGGAGAGGAGGATCACCACCCCGACAGACCCTCCGCCACTTACCATCAGCAGGGCGGCCCATCATCATCAGAAGCCGGCCCCAGCTCATCATACCACAGCCAGTACTCGTTTGAGGGCCTATACGGGCTCATTGACCAGCTCCAGACTCACACTACCGCCTCTTTTGACAGGTGACAGATTGCAAACTCAAACGCACAGAGAGCTGCAGATTATGCAGAGACGAGGCGAGAGATCAACTAGTTAAGTGATTGCATGGATAGGCAGTGGGGACCCTTCGACCCGGACATGGGTAACTAACGAGTAAAAGAAGTTTTGTAATATTGAGAATAAATTTATGAAAAATATGGCGTTTATAACCCAATTCCTCCATTATTGTGAGATAAACCTCATGCCATATAAATATTTTTCCGGAAGCATTGAGTGAGTCATATGTTTCGTGTGATTTAGAACTTGTCGCAACTATTCATTTCAACACCGCACGAAGCGTTGTACAAGGAAGAAGGTAATATTATTTCAATCCCCTCAAACCATTCTCCAAATTACAAATCCCAAAAACCCTAAATCAAAACCTTACCATTTTATCCCTCTCACCGGTAAAATACAACACTGGTCTATTACCGGCAGACCCTAAAGAACTGGAAATGCATTCTTTCAATTTCAATTTCCTTTGCTGCATACATTTTGCAAAACCTAGGTTGCCTCCAAAACTTAGGGAAAGAATTTTTCTATTTAGCAATGAGGTGAGGAAAAAGTGGCGCCAAGACGAACAAAGGCCACCATTTTCCAAAAACGCAATGAAAAGAAGAGCAAAAAGATATGAACGACGCTTAGGATGCGGAAACTGGTACCATGAAGGAAGATGTAGGAAAAGTCAAACTCAGTCTCAGCAAGAATATACCGAACTAATGAGGGGTCGGGGATATTAGACTCAAACCCTAACAAATCCATTAGAGTTGGGAGTTATGTTCAAAGCAGGATTGAGGAAGAACTGATTCACATCCTCGACAATACTGGTCTTAACGCTCTGACCTTAAAAGAGTCATTAGGTTTTTTTTAATAAAAATTTAAAATCACACAAACGGGAGAAAAGAAGCTGACTATTGAAAACATCTTAAGATTCCCGACAATCAGCAGAAACTGTATTTACCATCCTCATTAACCTAAACCCCTGAACCGACAATTACCAATCCACATTTTAGACAAAACCAACCCATATTACCTTCTGATCTATGCAACCCTTCACAAAGGTGGAGATTTGAACTTACTACATGCTTAATATTCACATGTTACATTTTGGCTAAGAGTGTTCAGATACATACATCACAGGTATGATCAGATATATAAACCAAGTATGAGTGAACATTGTGAGAACGTGACGTTTTGCATAAACAGAGCTCATATAAACAAATCACCTTTTTTAAATATCACTACATATATTCCTGATGTGCTAAAAGTAGTCAAATAATTATTAACTAAAAATAAGCTCATTTAGACACGAAGTAATAATTCTAGACTCTTAACTTAACTAAAACTACTAACCGGTAAGTGAACCGGTCAACTCTAGTACAGCTAAGTAAGTCCGGATTTCGAACCCACGAGACTCTTTAAATTACGTAATTAACTAATTAGACTCAACTAAGTGACACGACTATTTAATTATTATTATTAAAGGGGGTTTTTTAAACTAATTAATATTAAACTAAAACTTAACTCTAATTATTTAAATAATAATAAACTCTAATGATTACTTAAACCCTAATTAATTATTTAAAACCCAAATTAATTAAAACTAATAAATTACTTAAATTAATTCAGATGATAAAGATAACTACCTAGGCTAGAATCCCCTAAGTTACGACAATCAATTAAATGGGAAATTTAAGTTATGGAACTGGGATCGTAAAATAAACCCTCGACAGAAAACCCGAACAGGACCCTGACCTTCAAGAAGACACCTCTTGATTTCTAACAAGTTTTAAAGCACAGCAGTTTTATGAATTAAACTTCCTTACGGTTATTTACTAATTTATATCTAAGTATCTTTACGACGAAATCATACCTTAAATGCGCGGAATTCAAAGATAGCTAAGTAGAATCAATTGACTTAATAGACTAAGTTGACGATCAAACATAGACGGACTCCTTACGAAGAACTAAATCTAGCAATCTTGACCAATAAAGATCTATCAATAACCTATCACCTTACAGCTTTCTAGGCTAGCAGCTCACTTTTATCTATTTAATTAGTTTTTATTGTTTCTATGATCTTAATTGATATCAACCATAAACTAGTCAAGAACACACAGTAAATGACCTAACAAAACCATATCCTATGAAACAATCAACAAGGGCAATGTGAAACAATAAATCCAAGTAAATAGAACCAAGCAATCATACGCATCAATTAACTCAAACTCAACAGTTTACTTAAAACATAAAATCCATAACGAAACAAATCCCAATCAAAATCAAGCCGAACAAAGGTTCATCACCACCTAGATAGTTTATGAAGTTTAGCCTAGTATCGTATAGTCTAAATCAAACAAAACAAATAAAACCGAAAACATGGTGTAATAATGAGAAACGAAATATTATAGGCGATAAAACTCGTAGTCTTCGATCTTGAACGTAAAGCTCTTCATTGGATGTTCTCTTGCCTTCAAAACCTCCACGAAACTCGAATAATAGCTCTCTAAAACTCCAAATTCGTCTGGTGGCAGCAGGTTATGTTCAGGTTAAAGTTAGGGATGTTTTAATACTGAAAACAGGGCCCAACAGTTAACAAAAAACGAACTAATGTTGGTGCATGATGTCAGTAGTTCAGTATCTAGTGTCTGTAATTGTGTTAGTTGGATTTGTATTAATGTTTTGTTAACTTGTTTCACAAGCTTGCCTCTTATAAGCGAACTTGTGGAACAGGCGAAGTTGTCGATAACCATAAAAGCTTAGCTGCGGCTTGTTTTGAAATTAATGATTCAGTACATGTAATCGGTGATTGATATATCACGTGTTATTAGTTGCAGTACATGTAGCCGGATCTACACTCGTATCGTCTTACGTAGAGATTCCGCACCTACGTAGAACGAGATATTTCCGTGTAGATCCGGCTGGGAACCTACAATTAGTATCAGAGCATTTGCTCATGATTGTGTGGTTCGGGATTATCACACGGGTGTAGAAATCGTTCCGTTCGACTATTCGCGGGACGAGTTTACGTTAATATACCGAGTTTTCGTGTCCTACCCTTCTCCCACCATAAAAAACAACCCATTACACCTTCACATACCTCGCAATACATCTAAATCAAACCTACAAAATCGTTGTGTTCATCAGGCGAAGTTGCCGCCACTGTTTGTAGGGTTTAGGCGAAGATATAAGTTTAAGCGAAGTTATTAACAACTTCACCTACCTCACAAGTTCGCTTAACTTAAGCGAAGTTATCTACAACTTCGCCTAATCAGGCGAAGTTGAGAAGAAGCGAAGTTGTGTAATCCAGCGAAGTTAAGACTTAAGCGAAGTTATCATTAACTTCGCCTACAGTACTGTTCAGAATAAAAAAAAATAATTAATTTTGGGTTTCTTTGAGTGTTTGTTCGTATTTTTTTTCCAGCGATGACTTCGATAAACATTACGGAACTGGTGAAAATGGAAGTTGAGGCCGGCTCTGCAACTAAGGCCCCAAAAATGCTAAAGGGTACCGATTTCGTGGCTTGGAAGGATCGGTTTGAACAATATGTTAAATATCAAGATGCTAAGATGTGGGTGTGCATTCAAGATGGATACATCCCACCAACGGCCTTGTATGAGGGTCGCGAACAAATTAAGAAGTACAACAAGATGGAAGAGGAAGAAAAGAAGATGTATGAGGCTGAAAGCAAAGCTCATGCTGCGATAACAATGGCTCTTCCACAAGAGATTCTTCACACCTTCAGGAAATATAAAACCGACAGAGAGCTATGGGAAGCGCTTGAAAACCGATGTGAAGGTAATGTGGGGATACGTGCATCCAAGATTAAGCTACTCAAAACCCAATTCTCGGTGTTCAAACATTTGAAGAATGAGTCACTTGATGATATCATCACAAGATATTATCACCTGATGACCGAACTCAGCAACTATTCCATTGTTTACAAAGAAGAGGAGATCGTAGAAAAACTTCTTGATGCTCTCCCACCGAAATGGGAAATGTACACTGTCTTGATAAGAGAAGATAAAGAGTTTGCCAACATTGACTTGGAAACAGCAGTCAATAAACTACGAACTTTTGAACTTAACATGGTTCGAAAAGAGACATCAACTGATCAAGTTCAGGATCCGGGAATGTATGGTGCGAAAGTTAATTCAAGTTCAAGTTCGAAGTCAGAATCATCTGCTTACTACTCAAAGGTAGACTCGAGATCTAACTCAACTCATGATGGTCATGTAACTCTCAACATGGATGGTGATGTGTGTTTCGTAGCTGGTGGAACAAATGCTTCTAAACCTCAAGCAACAAAGGGTAGTTTTTCCTCAAGTGTTCCGAACAACAACTACTCTCAGATGCCCATGAGTGTTAAATCTGCTGAACAGCAGTTTACTCTCTATGCATCTTTCATTGCTTCTTACGAAAATTACATTAAAGGTAAAATCGTTGACCCTGCAACTGTAGACGAAGACTATGATCAGATCGATGCTGATGATCTGGAGGAGATGGATCTGAAGCGGCAGATGGCGATGATAGTAAGAAGAGTCAAAAGGTTTATGAAGAAAACTGGTAGAAAGTTTGTTGGAGAAAGACCAGGGTTTGATAAGTCAAAGGTTCGGTGTTATAACTGTCAACAGAATGGACACTTTGCTAAAGAATGCACAAATGAACGAGTAGAACGTAGTCAGAACAGGCCAACACAACCGAATGGGGGAAGTAACGAGAATAGGGCGATGATATCCAGACAGAACGGGGAATACAATTGGAATCTGTAAGTTGAGGAAGTGTTCGAACAGGCCAACTTGGTTAACATCGAAACTGAAGGAAAAACAGAGAGACAAGAAAAGATCAAGCTTATATGGCAAAGGTGAATGATCAGCTCTCTGAGGTAAGTTCTAAACTCCCTTGTACAAAATGTGAAAATCTGTCTGAACAATTGAAAACAATAACTGATCAGTTTGTTAGTTTGGATGCTCAATTTAAAACAGTAAAAGAAGATCATTATTACACTAAAACTAGAGAAAACAGTTACACGGTAAAAATAAAAGCTACTGAGAAAGATATCAGAAGTCTTAAAGCCAGTCTAGCTGAAAAAATACAAGTAATTGATCTTAGCTATGAAGTGTTAGAAGAGAAAACCAAACTAATTGCTGAAAGGGATAAACAGATAGCTGATTACCAGGTGAAAGTGGTGGAACTAAACAGAAAGCTTGAGCAATTTAGAAATTCCTCCGCAATACTTGATCACCTCGTAAGTGATCAACGTTCCCCAGTTAAAAGGGGAGGAATTGGATATTCTGAAGTTCCACCACCTTATAATCATAACTATACTTATGATCCTAGTAATCAGAAATCTGTTGATGTTGAAATTGGTCAGACAGTTCCTGTTAAAGTTACGATTAAAGATCCAGAAGTTAGTAAAAGCGAAACGAGTAAGCCTGTTTCGAATGTTAAGATTTCTGTTCCTAGTTCTGTCTCATCAAATTCGGACAAGACATCCGATCTAGTGAGACAAAAGAAGAGGCAGTGTTACTAAAACATGGAGAGGAACATAAACCAACTGAAAAGAATTCTCCACTAAACCCTTATGTCCCACCATATGTTAGACATCCGGGCAGTAATGCAACCTCAACATCTAAAACAACTGTTGAGACGAAAGTTGAACACAGGAGTTGTTTCAGATGCAATCAAATAAGACACCTGATTGCTGATTGCCCTCTGAATCAGAGATTCAGAGGTATGAGGCCTTCGAAAACTGAGAATAGAGCTAACAGTAATTACTATAATGGTAAGAATGCAAACTCATCAAAGTTCAGATATTGGACTAATCCAGGTTTTCAAAGAAATCGATCTCAGTTTTTCCCTGTTAACAACCAAATCATTAGTTATAATTCATTTAATTCACGAAGGTTTGGATGGCCTCATAGTCAATCTACAAGAAGGTATCCTTTTAGGACTTACAGAAATCATTCTAATACTAACTTTGGACAGCCAAAGTACGGGATGCCTTTTAACAGATTTAATCGACCCAAGACCAATAGGTCTTGGGTCCCCAGATTTTAATCCTTTACTTTAATCGTGCAGGAACAGTCGAACAGGGCTGCAAACAATCTATGGGTTGTGAATAGCGGCTTTTCCCGGCACATGACGGGTAACAAGAATTTGTTACACGAATGGAAACCTGTTCAGGGAGGTAGAGTAAGTTTTGCTGGAGATAGTGGTGGTAGAATTACTAGAATGGGGACGGTGACAAATGGTAAAATGAAGCTAGAAAAGGTGAATTTCGTTGAAGAGCTGAAGCATAATTTGCTGAGTGTGTCTCAGATCTGTGACAAAGATTACACTGTGCACTTTACCAAAAATGAAGCGATTGTATTGTATCCTGGTTTCAAGATACCAGAGGCATGGATAGTAATGAAGGCTCTAAAGAAAAAGAATACATATTTTATGGACATGAGGTCGACTGAGATGGCAACAGAAGAATCATGTCTTCTGCCAAAAGCAACTGAATCGGAGTCCGAGTTATGGCATCGAAGAATGGGGCATATACATCTTCGAAAAATGAACTACATTGTCAAGAATGGGCTGGTGCTGGGTGTTCCCTTGAAAAATTTCAACTTTGAAGACCAATGTCTATCGTGCAAGAAGGGAAAGCAACACAAGAAATCTCATCACACCAAGAAGGTTAATTCAATATCCAGTACCCTAGACCTACTTCACATGGATCTCTTCGGTCCCGTGAATGTAAAAAGCCTTGGTGGAACATCATACTGCTTGGTGATAACTGATGATTTCTCTCGATATTCTTGGGTATATTTCCTGAAGACAAAGGATGAAACGGTTCAGTTGGTAATTAACTTGATTACCAAGGTTGAGAATATTATGGGGAGAAAGGTTAAATACATCAGGAGTGACAATGGGACAGAGTTCAGAAACTATCAGATAGAGATATTCTGCTTACAGAAAGGGATAGAGCACTAGTACAGCGCTCCGTATACTCCGCAACAAAATGGGGTGGCTGAGAGGAAGAACAGAACACTAATTGAAGGAGCCAGAACCATGCTGGCTGATGCTAAACTTCCTGTGGTGTTCTGGGCTGAAGCTGTTGCAACAGCCTGTTATATCCTTAATCGAGTTTTAACTGTTAAAAGATTGAATAAAACATGTTATGAACTTATGCATGGTAGAAAGCCTAACTTGAATGGTCTCGAACCATTCGGGTCCCCGTGTCCTTGCCACCTCCATCTCTTACTCCATCGGAGGTCGTAGCAAGGTTTGTTGAGTCGACGGTTGTCGCCACTGCAGGGTTGTCAGTTACGATACCACCTGCGGTTACGTTTCCACCTGTTTCTGAGGTGCCGGTTACATTGGGAATCCCTCCTCCGTACGCTCAAGACATATCACATATGAGGTTTGATTTCGATGCAACCTTATCCGACTCGGAAAGAATAGCAGCGCTTGAAAGGGTCGTGGCAGAACAATCAAGAGTAAATCTAATCCAGACTCATGCTATTCAGAGCCTCGTTACGGAGAATCAAATTCAGTCGTCCCTCCTGATCGAGCATGGTAAAATATTTGATGCCTTGAAACAGTTCTTGGCATCTCAGGGGGAGACGAGCTGTAAGGGTGACGAGCTGAGGACAAAGAAGCATAACGATCGAGACGATGATCCCAATGCATCGAAAGATGCAGGTGGAGAGTTGCCAAGAACTGAACAAGCTCTTGGGACTTCCACATCTCAGGGGGAGTCAACGAGTGCAGCTGGCGGTTCAGGGGGTGATGATGTGGTGGTTGTGTATGCTGAGGATGATGATGTTATAGGTGATGATGATGTGTTACCATTGGAAGAGATCGAGAAGATAGGAGCTGAGATCGTGATTGACAATGAAGTTGAAGAAGGAGAGATTGTGGAGGAGAACATTGGGCATGAAATTCCGGCAGTTGAAAAGTCAGATCTGGGTCAAAATACGGAATGTGATGAGACTGAATGGGAGGAGCAGCCAAGATGGAAAGAAGGCTACGCTCAGTGGTTCGTAAAGACTAAGAAACCGGCGGTCCCTACTATGTTCAAGAAAAGTTACAACATCAAAGGGTATGCTGAATTGAAAAAGGGGATAATATGCTGGTTATATGATGAACAGTTGAAACTTTTTGTGATTAAACGTTATGATGGGGTTCAGTGTTTCAAGGGATTGTTGAGGTCGTTGAATACGTTGCCTGAGTGTGAGGTGAAGGACTTAGCCAGGTAGGGGTTGATAAACAGGAGTGATGATAACATGGCTAGGATTATTAGGAAGATAGTCTGGAAAGAAAGCATAAAGGAGAAAAAGTTCGAATTGTTGAAACCGCAGAAAGGAAAGCTAGTTGAAGATAAAGACAGAGGCATGAGAGCTGATGGCAAGCCTTGGATGATAATGAAGTATAAGTCGATCTGGTGTCTAAAAGAAGTACCGATGAAACAAATGCCCAAGGATGTGCTCAAAGATCTGAAATGGTGGTACGTTGATAGTGAAACAGCTGAAGCAGTGATGGAGGATGAAAATGAACAAGAGTTGATGAGAGTGTATGATCCTATGCACTTAGTGAATTTGTCTCAAGCGGACTTGCAGGTGTTGAACGAGAAAAAGATATTTTACATTCCTTCTTGGAAAGAAGAAGCCAAGAAATACCAAAGAGTAGTTTCAGTTTGTGTACGAGAAGGCGTTCATGCTTGAAGACGGGAGATATGAGATTTTTGAGATTACGAGACACGTGATTGAAGATGAGATATGAAGCTACTGCCAAGGGGGAGTCTGTTGGTGCATGATGTCAGTAGTTCAGTATCTAGTGTCTGTAATTGTGTTAGTTGGATTTGTATTAATATTTTGTTAACTTGTTTCACAAGTTCGCCTCTTATAAGCGAACTTGTGGAACAGGCGAAGTTATCAACAACTTCGCCTAACATGTTAGGCGAAGTTGTCGATAACCATAAAAGCTTAGCTGCGGCTTGTTTTGAAATTAATGATTCAGTACATGTAATCGGTGATTGATATATCACGTGTTATTAGTTGCAGTACAACGTGTTCTTTGTTTATTGTAACGTGTGTTTGCTTGTGTTTAACGTATATCGATTCTACACTCGTATCGTCTTACGTAGGGATTCCGCACCTACGTAGAACGAGATATTTCCGTGTAGATCCGGCTGGGAACCTACAACTAAAAATAACATCAGTTATGCATAGGTGCCGCGCGGCTGCAGAAGGCATCCCCACCGCGCCGCGCGGCATTTGAAAATAAGGTGGCCGGTCAGACCGGCCTGGTCTGACCGGATCTCTGTCTGGTTTTTCGCCCTTTTCGATCACGAACAACTTCCGGAACCTACGAAACATAAAAGTGTTAGTAGTATACAAATCTAGACTAAAAATGAACAGAAACTAATAAAATCTTAAATAAAATATACACGGGAAACATAAATATTTAGCATTATATAAAATATCCTCACACTTATTATTTTTTCGTCCCTAAAATAGTCTAATGCAGTGGAATCAAAATCGGAAAATACAGTCTTAAAAACATATAGATTAATTTAAAGCTCAGATAAACGCAAAAACCGCGATCACTGATATTGTTGTCCACTTAAACCCATGCCTTAATCTTTGTGGGGACAAATAAGATCCAACAATTATATTTACTCAGTGGTTTACACAATTAAGACCCGCTTATTTTCAGCTTTTACCGGACCAGACCACCCCAACTTGACTTAAACCTCAAAATTAGCAGATTTAAAACTTTTATTGGTCTATTTTTTTTTCATGAATAGTTAAGACGATCAAGAGTATTGTTTATCCACCTAAGCTTAAGCATCAAAGTCTACCAAACAGCCATTAGATACGATTAAGGTACAATTAATTAATAGCTAGTGTTCCCCACAACATGACATACCCCCGTTATCAAGCAATAGTCTGAACCATCACCATTGGTGAGCATGCAAAATTTCATATGTAGGGCTTACATGTAGCGTGTCCCTTGTGGTCCGTTTCTTAATGGTAATGAGACGCGAGCAATGGGACCCCACATGACTAACAGCGTGGATGATCAAGTCAGTAGTGTATTTGTACTTTTTGAACGTAGTGATCATGGTTTATTGACTTATACGTGTTTGCTCTTTTTAGCTTTATTTAAATATCCACAACCCCACTTAGGAATTGTGAATACCTAGATGAATAGATTGCATACAGACCCATGGTCTCCGGACTCAAAGCATCCCATCAATACAAGAATTAAGGTTATAAAACCATACGCCAATGAAGTGTAAAACACTAAAACTAAGCAGTTTAAGATTTATATCAAAGGCTACACAGCATACTCTAAAATTAAACCTACCTAAGCATCATATGATAACGTATTCAAATATTTAAACTTTATAATATTTCCACTTTTCATACCAAATATTGAGGCTTTGAGTATGGCCCGACCTTTCATTGCTTATTTTTCGCGGACAAAACGATTCACCCACAAAAGATTTCCGTTTACCCATTTTATCAAATTGCCCTTTCATTCTCAAGGCTGAGCCTACCGACACATCCCAAGTTAAGTGTGTTTTCTTTTATATTATCTCATATTATTAGTAGTTTGAAAAAAACAATTTCCGATAAATATCATCATCTCCCACTTTAACGCAAAAAAAACTAAAAATCAATGGACATTTTTAAACATTTTTCAAGTTTTTTTGTTTTTTTTTAATTTAATCAATTAAAACATAAATTTAAACTATGACTCAAATATCATATCTCCACACTTAGATTTTGCATTTTCCTCGATGCAAGGATAAAGAAGACTTAAAAAAAACAAAAATAAAGTCGGAGTACAAAATAAACTAAAAACCTAAAAATGAAAATAAAAACAAAATAAAAGGTAAATAAGCTACATAATAGAAAAGACTTAGCTGGTATTATGCACATGAAATATGATTCTAAGGTATTCTTCCATGAATGCCCTCCAACTACGAACGTGCTCAGAAAATGGTAACTTCTTCTCTCACACACGAACGTAAGCAGCAAAACAAAACAAACATATCTAAAATGTAACTTATCATAATGATATATATTATGAAATTAAAGTGTTTCACCAATAAATATATAAAATATAATAATCAAGAGCAAATAAATAAACATGAAGTATATGGCTCCGCTGCTCCATTATCCCCACACTTGTTTTTTTTTAATTATACTCAATCTGAGGATCGTCTCTAGCTCAATATTTCTCCAAACTAGCAAAACTTAAAAACAAAAAAACAAAGACGAACTAAAAAAACTACGTTAGTGACTCGATTAAATATACAAACTCCGCGAAACCTCCCCACACTTGAACTTAATCAGAAGGTTTCTCCTTGATCTAGGCCCTATCTAACACGTTTAGTTCCACCCGGAATTTATCAAACAGTAATATATCAATGATGGAACCGCAAAATGTTAAATTAGAATTAAAAATCAGTAACGGGTCAGACCACCTATATTTAAACTTACCTGGCAATAGTCGAATGCGTTGTAAGTATCGAGAAGACTGGTCGTGTTTGACATGCAAAGGCTTTTTCATTCCTGTAGACCATCTCCTAAAAATGTACGCAAGTTCGGTTTTCAGGTAATTTCTCATCCTCGACATATCCCTTGGTGCTGATTCCGATTTAACATTCAAATCACATCCTATGGGTCGCAGTGGTCTGCATCCTCTAACACCACATCATCATCTACAACGTCCCCTACAAGTAGGGCCTCGAAAAACGCAATATCCCCATCAACATCCAATGTACCCCCCTCGTCATACTCCAACAATCCAGCCAACTCCAGATCAAGGAATTCATTTAACTCACTTAATTCATTCACAACCACATCGTTAGAACCAAACATCAGCTCGAGCGACTCTCCCAAATCTACATCTTCTTCAGTCATGGGTTTCACCACATATGATTTAAAATACGCGGCTTGCTCTTCTTCGTCTATTTCATCATCGGAGTCACTGTAACAACCCGTAAAAACAACAACGGATACCTGTGTGGCCTTTGGTGGAACTTTATCAGCCACTCGTGTCTTCGTATCTAGAATGTTCTCCTCTGAATCATCTATATACTCCATGATTAGCTCTTTCACTTCTTCTGGAGACATTGGGAACGACTAGCCCAACCAATTCATGTATCCCAAATAGTTTCCTTCCGCATCATACTTATAACCAGGTGTCGGCTGCTGCTCTATTTGCATGCTCTCCTCTTCGGGTTCTCGAATAAATTCGCTATCTGACTCGTACACGCATTGGGAGATCTGATTTGACCGTTCTTCCACCTTTGTTAGTATTTCGGAGATTTTTTTAACTGCATCCTGGAGACCTACAAAAAAATAGTTGATTTCTTAGTATAGCATCATGTTCAGCTAAATTTCGTTGGTATTGGGCATCCTTCTCTAATGGTTGGGTCAATAACTCCTCGATCTTATTCAAATACGCCTCATCACCCCTGTTAGGGTTGCTCTCAGAACGTTGACCATAATCTTGCCCTTGTTTGTATTGATATCCCCAATTCGGTTCGTTATAAAAATATGACAGGACCCTGTGAAAGATAAGACTGTTGTTGCACATAAGGGTTACTACAATTATATGGACATGCACGAGTCATATGAAAACCACCACATCTATAACAAATAAAGCTAGAACCCTTGTATGGACAATCATGGGGTAAATGAGAATCACCACATGTATCACAATTAAGGTTACTATAGCATGGACATTTAATGGTAAAGTGAGGTACATTACAAATTTCACACATAATTACAAGAATCTAAATAAGCAAAAGACACTAACAATTAGACACCTACAACTCAAAGCAAAAAAAAATATAATAATAATAATAATAAAATAAACACGTAAAAATCTAATTAACTAAAACCCTAAAAACCCAAAAGCAAAAACACGATAGCACATATATAGCAAGTAAGTCCAATCAGAGTTAATAATGCAATCGCCAAGAGTCCCCGGCAACGGCGCCAAAAACTTGATGTGCTAAAAGTAGTCAAATAATTATTAACTAAAATAAGCTAATCTAGACACTAAGTAATAATTCTAGACTCTTAACTTAACTAAAACTACTAACTGGCAAGTGAACGGGTCGACTCTAGTACAACTAAGTAAGTCCGGATATCGAACCCACGAGACTCATTAAATTATGTAATTAACTAATTAGACTCGACTAACTGAAACGACTATTTAATTATTATTATTAAAGGGGGTTTTGTAAAATAATTAATATTAAACTAAAACTTAACCCTAATTATCAAAATAATAATAAACTCTAATGACTACTTAAACTCTAATTAATTATTATATTAATAAACTCTTAAAACCCAAATTAATTAAAACTAATAAATTACTTAGATTAATTCAGATGATAAAGATAACTACCTAGGCTAAAATCCCCTAAGTTACGGCAATAAATTAAATGGGAAATTTAAGTTATGGAACTGGGATCGTAAAATAAACCCTCGACAGAAAACCCGAACAGGACCCCTGAACTTCAAGAAGACACCTATGGATTTCTAACAAGTTTTAAAGCACATCAGTTTTATGAATTAAACTTCCTTACGGTTATTTACTAATTTATATCTAAGTATCTTTACGACGAAATCATACCTTAAATGCACGGAATTCAAAGATAGCTAAGTAGAATCAATTGACTTAATAGACTAAGTTGACGATCAAACCTAGACGGACTCCTTACGAAGAACTAAATCTAGAAATCCTGACCAACAAAGATCTATCAATAACCTATTACCTTACAGCTTTCTAGGCTAGCAGCTCACTTTTATCTATTTAAGTAGTTTTATTGTTTCTATGATCTTAATCGATATCAGTCATAAACTACTCAAGAACACACAGTAAATGACCTAACAAAACCCTATCTTATGAAACAATCAACAAGGGCAATGTGAAACAATCATTCCAAGTAAATAGAACCAAGAAATCATACGCATCAATTAACTCAAACTCAACAGTTTACTTCAAACATAAATTCCATAACGAAACAAATCCCAACCAAAATCAAACCGAACAAAGATTCATCACGTCCTAGGTAGTTTATGAAGTTTAGCCTAGCATCGTATAGTCTAAATCTAACAAAACAAATAAAACCGAAAACATGGTGAAATAATGAGAAACGAAATATTAAAGGTGATAAAACCAGTAGTCTTTAATCTTGAACGTAAAGCTGTTCATCAAATGTTCTCTTGCCTTCAAAACCTCCACGAAACTCGAATAATAGCTCTCTAAAACTCCAAATTCGCCTGGTGGCAGCAAGTTATGTTCAGGTTAAAGTTAGGAATGTTTAAATACTGAAAACAGGGCCCAACAGTTAACAAAAATGAACTAAAAAAAACATCAGTTGTGCCTAGGCGCCGCGCGGCCACAGAAGACATTCCCACCGCGTGACGCAGCGTGTGAAAATAGGGTGGCCGGTCAGACCGGCCTGGTCTGACTGGTTCTCTGTTCGGTTCTCCCTGACGCGTTCCGGATCTCCGTTTTGGCTCTTTTAACTCATTTTTCGCCCTTTTCAATCACGATCAACTTCCGGAACCTACGAAACATAAAAGTGTTAGTAGTATACAAATCTCGACTATAAACGAACATAAACTATTAAAATATTAAATAAAATATACACGAAAAACATAAATATTTAGCATTATATCAATTCCTATGATTTAAGGTTGGTTATTTTGTTCCCATTTTCTTGGAACTCTTTTGGGGATGATTGAAGCTATGGTCCTAACTTGCTATTTTTAGAGAATATTTATAAGTAGCTTGCTTGAGGACAAGCAAGGTTCGGGTGTGGGGATGTTTTGTTAGTGCACGGTTTTGCGTCTTGAGTCTTTGTATTTATCTTTAACGTATTTTTCGTTTTGATTAATGTAATAAAAGATTAAGGTATTAAGTTAGTTCGTTAAATGTAATGTCTAGTTCGCTAAGGATGTTTAGCGAACTAAGATTTAAGTTAGTTTCCTCCTGATTCGTTAAGGATGTTTAACGAATCAAGAGATGGTTTGTTATGTTATTTATCTGATTATGTATGTAACGAAGTAGCGTCTAGTTCGCTATGGAATGTTAGCGAACTAGACCTATCTTCTATATATAGTTTCACAAGTTAATTTAGGTTTTTGAGAGTTAATTAACGAAACCCTGTCCAATCTCTCTCTCGATCTACATCTTAATATTATACATATACATATATATAACTAATGCTAATAATAATAACATATAACATATAATCATTAGCATCGTGAACTAGATCCAGATAATCGTATAAGGTAAACATAGATCCGAGATCGTTATAGGAGTTCACAAGTGGTATCAGAGCAGGAGCTGCTCTCGATGCATCAATATTAAGGTATTGAATCTAAGTTTTTTCGTGTTCTTCGTGTCCTTCGGGTTTTGGTCAGATCTGGAGTAATTTAGTGTGTTATTGGTGGATTTGTTGGTGAATTCGTGTTTATTGATGGAAGAGGGAACTTCGTGTGTAATTTGGTGTTGACTTATGGTGTATTGAAGAATTCACCATGGAAGAGCATGTTAACTTTTGATTTGGTTTATGATTATTTAGTGATTGTTAAGTTAATTGGATGATGGATTTGTGTTTATGATTGAAATCCGCATGTTTCTGTGGATTTTGGTGATTAATTATGGTATATTGAAGGTTTTGCCATGAAAGAGCATGGTTACGGGTTGATTCAATTGGTGTTGACTCAATGGTTATTTAGTGAAATGGAGGATTGATTAGTGTTTCTGATGAAAATCCGAGTATTCGTGGTGATTTTCGTGATATATTATGGTGTTTTGATGATTTCACCATTGATGAAATTCAAAAAATCCAGATTCCGGCCAGATCTACTTATTCCGGCCATGTAACATATTTTTCCGGCTAAAATCGTTTTTCCGGCCATATTCAGATCCAACAACCTAGTTCGTTAGTTACTGTAGCTAATTCGTTAAGGAAGTTTAACGAATCTACTGTAGCAATTCGTTATGGAAAATTTAACGAATTAAGTGAATTCGTTAAGGTTATGATAACGAATTAAGGTAATTTGTTAAAGAGATTCGTTAAGTTAATTGTAACGAATTAAGGCAATTCGTTAAGTTAATTCGTTAAGTTAAAGGTAACGAATTAAGGTGATTCGTTATGTGTATGACGAAGTGAAATCTTAACGAATGGGAGGCTATTCATGTAACTGTTATAAGGAATTGGAGTTGGTAATTTATAACGAATTGAGTTAATTCGTTAAGTATGTAACGAATCAGTGAATGATTGACGAATGGTGGATATCTATAACGAAATGGAGTTTAATTTATAACGAATTGGAGAGCACGAACTAAGTTAAAGAATGAGGTGGATATTTATAACGAATTAGAGAGGTGATTTTTGCGGGAAATTTTTCCTGAATACTTCTCATGATGAGATTTCATTCTCGAAAATTTTGGCGATAATATTTATTTTTCGAAAATTTTCGGTGAATTTATGGCGGGAAAATCGGGAAATATTTTCTTACTCAAAATTTTTCAAGGATGTTCCTAAGGTATTGGAGACTCTTTGTGTAAATTTTGGTAATATATTTTCCGGCCGACTGTTTACGTGTTTCGGCTTACTGAGGGGGAGATCTTGTGTAATTTAAGGTGGAGTATGTTTGTTTGTGAACCTTGAATATTATTTAAGACCTTGCCGAATTTGTCAAGAAAAGGGGGAGATAAAACTTTCATTTGAGTTTATTTAGCTTACACCTTCCTACATTTGCAAGGTTTCTTGAAAAATTGTTGCATTTCGGGTGGTAATTCATGTTAGCAAAGCTACGTTTAACTGAGTTCAAGACTGCAGTTGTTTTTCGATTGGTGATTGATTTGTTCGAAGATTGAAACCTGACTATGTGGGATACGAGTGTCTGTTCGTTTACTTCTTTCTGAGGGACTTGATCCTAACTATGTTGGCTACGAGTATACGGCGGATTACTTCTGTTGAGGGGGACAATTCTCGAACGTATTGATCTTATTGAAGAATATACGAGTCTTGTCATTAGATTGAAGAATTTGATCATTTGGGGTTTATTAATGGAGGTTGGAACTCTGAATCTTATGATGCCCAAACATTAGTGCATCTTTGCGAATGAGATGTGGAAGAGCTTCAAAGAGTTATTTGGGATAAACGTTATCAAGAGAGGGAAAACCAAAGTGAAAGATGTTGAATGATCGAGTTGTTCATGAAGACGTGTGACGAGGTTAAACGTAAAGATATGTTTTTCTTTACCGGTGCTGATGGATAGCTGATGACTTGTTGCTGATTGTTGAAAGATTGAACCATATCATACGCCAATGGATGATCGGGATGATCTCCAAGAGTTGCTCATATTGAGGGGGTGATTTGATATGAGAAGCCACAAGTTCTTGGTTTGCTGAAAAGATTTAAAGATTGTATGTCTGCACAAGCCCGAAAATCATCAGTCAAGGGGGTGTCTGTTAGTGCACTGTTTTGTGACTAGTGATTTGCAGTTAAAGTATTCCAGATTAAAGTATTCGATAGCTATGGAAAAGGGTGTGTCTGTTAGTGCACGAAATTGTTATCCGTAGCATTTGAATAATTTATACATAGTCTAGATCGAATATTTATTGTAAATGGAGCATGTGGCCTATAAATAGGTGGTTCCATGCTCATAATTAAGTGAGATCACACACATAGAAAAAGTGAGATCCATAAGTTATAATGTATTTACTCTCCATAATGTATTCATCACATATTTATCAATAAACCGTATTTAAAGTATTAACTGTTCATATTGTATAATCGATGTATCGACGCGGCTAGATCCGAGACACGTTCAAACAAGTGGTATCAGAGCTTTCGGTCGTTCGATTGCTCTTGAATAGTGTGTCTAATTGAAATTGGAACTGTTTTAGTATTAAGTTTGGTTACCGGCTGAGTTTGATTCAATTTGAACTTGTTTTGGATTGAATATGGGTCAATTGGATTGGATCTGCGGTTATTAAGGTATTGAATAGGTGTAGTTGATTGGAATTGAGTGTTGGATTGAGTTTGGATTGAAATTGGTTTGGATTTGTTTTGGCCGAAAACAGGGGTTTGGTTTTGGTACAATTGGATTCGAGATATGTGTAAATTGGTTACGTGAATTGTTGATTTGGTTTCGCGTTGTGATAACGAGTATTTTGGTAGCTTATTTGTGTGATTTGGTTAGGTATTGAGTTTGTATTACAAATTCATGTTTCTGGGTTTGTGTTCTTCAGTTTTCAGATTTCTGGAAATGTTCATTTGAAGATTTGAAGATATGCAGATACAAGTTTGATTCGTTGTCATATTCACATTGATTCGTTAATTCAACTTGATTCGTTAACATATTTCACCAATTCGCTAAGATTTATAGTTAATTTGTTTAATCAGTTCGCTAATCTATCTGATTCGTGTTTATAGATTCGTGTGACACGTGTCCTATCTTGGAAATTGTGTTATAACAACCTTTGCCATTTGTCATTCTGTGTCAGAGTTTGTTACAAACGGTTGTAACAACCTGATTCGCTATAGGTTGATTCATTAATCAACTGTAGCTTGTTCGTTATTCAATTCGCTAAGGATTTCTTAGTGATTCGTTACAGGAAACTTTCTAATTCGCTAAGCTTGCACTTCGTGTTTTGCTTAGTCAATTTGTTAGTCTGACTGATTCGTTGACCATCCGTTTCGTGGTTTGACTGATTCGTTGACCGTCTAATTCGTTAATCTTCGGATTCGCATCTCTGATTCGTTAACATTAATCTTTAACTTCATTAAGGTTTGATTCGTTGATTACTGTTCACAGTTCGCTATAACTATTCACAGTTTGTTACACTGTTTACAGATACGTTAACTCATTTTAATTTTAATCCTTAAAGTTTCAAACTTTTACAAAAATGGCTGGTATGTATGAACTAGCCTCTTAGAACATGTTGATGCAACAAATGTTGCAACTTGATACCGAGATTGGTTCACATTCTAAATGTCCAAGGTTGATGAAGTTTAGCGATTTTGCTAAATGGGAACCCCGTTTTCGTGATCACTTGGGTTCCGTTCACCCTGACTGCTCGTATTGCCTAGATGAGGTATATATTGCACCAATGATTGGTGATGACACTATTAGTTATACTCCTAAAGCTATTTCTCAATACTCACAAGAAGAGAAGAAAGCATTAGAGATCGAGATAAAGGCTTATTCTACTCTTACTATGGCGTTACCCGAAAATATCTTTCATCAAGTGGGTAGCATAAAGAGATGTGCTTCTTTATTCCAACATCTTCGTATGAGAAGTATGGGGAACACAACTGAGAGTAAGAAAGTAATGCTCAAGTTTCAATTTTGAAACTTTAATCTATTGAAGGGTGAAACAGTTGAAGAGATGATTACACGGTTTAATCACTTAATTGCTGAAATGGACAAAATGAAATTGGAAGTTTCTGAGATGGATAAGATTGACACTATTAAGAGTGTACTACCAAGTTCTTACTCCACATTATTAATGTTTCTGAAAGAAAATAACTATTTCTTGAATGAAGATTTGACTGCCATTGAATTCTTGCAAAAGATTGAAGCAAGAGAATATGATCTTAAGTGTCAGAAATCCTCCAAAGATAGCCAAGATCCTGCTTTCTATGGTGGTAGTATGCCTCTAAGTTCAACTATCTCTCCGATAACTGCATTCCTTACCCAAGCTGCAAGTGAAAAAGAATCAACTATCTTTAATGATCCAAGAGTATGTTTTTACACTGCTGGTAATACTGGATCATCTGGTGGTTCTGGAAGTTCAACTACTACTAATCCATTTGCTTCACCGCCTAGTGTCAATATGAAGGAAGCTTAACAGAATTTTTCTTTTCTAACAGCCTTTATGTCTTCATATGAAAACTTGGTAAGTAGTAAGATAGCCACAAGTGATCTAACCGATGAGGATTATGATCAGATTGATCCAAATGACTTGGAAATCATGGATTTAAAGTGGAACATGGCTATGATTGTCCGTAAAGTTAAAAGATTCATGAAGAGAACTGGAAAAGATCTTCCGGCCTTAAAAAAGAAATTGGGATTTGACAAGTTGAAAGTGAAATGCTATAATTGTCAAGAATTTGGGCATTTTGCAAAGGAGTGTGACAAACCGAAGAAAGAGTATACTAGTCCTCGTGGTCAACAGCAAAATTCTTCTACACCTCGAGGTAGTGATGCTGAAAAGAAACCATCTACTTCTGTATCACAAGCATTGTTGGCAGATGGAAATGATTGGTCACAACGGTTACTGTGTAATGACGCTCAAGCAAATTTGGCTATGTTTGGGTTAACTAAAGACTGTCAAGATACAAGTGATAGTGAGCTGTCTTCTGATAATGATTCTGAATCTGATTCTGACAATTCATGTGACAAGTCTCCAACTGTATTTGCTTGCATGGCGAAGATCAATGAGGGTTCATCCAAGACTGTGTCTGGTGAAAACTGGATAATGGATAGTGGATGTTCTCGTCATATCACTGGGAATCTCGATCTATTAACCAACGTGAGAAATATTCAAGGGGTTATGTAGCATTTGCTGGGAATTCTGGGGGCATGATCACACAAGAGAGAGAAGTTTCAAATGGTCACATTACTTTTGAAAAGGTCAATTACTGTGACAAGGTGGATCATAACTTAATGAGTGTGTCGCAGATTTGTGATAAAAAGTACACTATGATATTTACTGATAAAGAGTGTCTTATATTGAAACCGGGTTATGTAATTCCCGAGGACATGGTTGTCGTGTGATCACCACGATCAAATGATATTTATGTCTTAAATATAAGTTCTAAGGTATCAACATCTATCTAAACATGTTTTGTTTCCAAAGCAACTGAGAAGGATTCTATTCTATGGCATCGTAGAATGGGTCACATTCATGTTCGAAAGATGAATTATTTAATGGCTAATGACTTAGTTGAGGCTGTCTCATTGAAGAACTTTAAGTTATCTGATCACTGAAATGCATGCAAAAAGGGCAAGCAAAAGAAGACTTCATATGAATTTGTTTGGTCCTGTGAATTGTGCGAGTATGTCTTGGGATTGGTATTATCTTGTTGTCACTGATGATTATTCAAGATACTCATGGGTGCTATTATAGTTCGAAAGATCAAACGCCTGTTTTGGTACAAAACCTTATCACTAAGATTGAATCACTTTACAAACAAAAGGTGAAGAGAATCAGAAGTGATAATGGTACTGAATTTAAAAACACTGTATTGGATTTATTTTGTGTTCAAAAAGGAATTCACCGTGAATATAGTGCACCTTATATACCTCAAAAAAACGGTGTTGCTGAACGAAAGAATAGAACTTTGATTGAAGCTGCGAGAACTATGCTTGTTGATTCTAAGCTTCCCGTCCAATTTTGGAATGAGGCAGTGAATACAGCTTGTTATACGCTTATTCGGGTTTTAACTGTTAAACGACTCAAGAAGACAAGTTACGAGCTTTTAAACAATCGAAAGCCTAACTTAAAGTACCTGGAACCTTTTGGATGTCCTTGTACAATGTTGAAGAAGGATGCGGGTAAATTTGAAGAAAAAGCTATCAAATGATATTTCTTGGGATATGCATCTCCAAAGAAAAGGGTATTTAACTTCACGTCTGGTTGTGTTGAGGAATGGTACCATGTGGACTGTCAAAAGTACACAACTCCTCCTCAAGGGAAAGGTCTCGACTGAATGTTTGACTATGATAGTTTATTTAATTCATTTACTCCTTCAACTGAACACATCGATGAGGATCTGGTTCGAGCATACTTTGAAGATCATTTGGCCATTCCAAGATTTTCAAGTTCTAATGAAGTTGAAGCTCGACCTGAAGCTTCAACTGAAGAATCACATGTTGCATCTCCAGTTAATGTTGATAATTTATCTTCTTCTTCTGATGATGATCAAGCTGAAGATCAAGTTATTGCACTTGACAGTGATAATGTTTCATCTCCTGAACTTGGTGAACATTATACTAACTTATTTGATAATGTTGTTGTTCCTGAGAATCCTACTCTTCGGATTCATGGTTATCATCCACAGGAAAACATCATTGGAGAACTTGATGTGGGCGTTCGTACACGTCATCAAGTTGCTTCATCAAGTGATAATAACGTATTGTGTGCATATGCTGATTTACATTCATCGGGAATTGTAAATCTTGCAAAATTCACTTGCTTTCTATCTCAAGTTGAGCCAACGATGGCTCGTAAGGCACTTGAAGATCCTTCTTGGGTAGAAGCTATGCAAGAAGAATTACAGCAATTTGCACATTTGGGTTTTTGTGATTTAATCGAAAAGCCTGCTAGAGTCAAGAAAGCGATTCCGACTAAGTGGGTATTTAAATGTAAGAAACATGATCGAGGGATGATTGTCAGAAACAAAGCATGTCTAGTGGTGCAAGGTTTTCATCCGCAAGAGGGTGTTGATTACACAGAAGTATATGCTCCAGTTGCAAGATTAGAGTCAATTCGAATCTTTCTGGCATATGTTGCTTATAAGAATATCAAGGTCTATCAAATGGATGTTAAAAGTGCTTTTCTCAATGGTGAACTACACGAGGAAGTGTTTGTTCTACAGCCTCCTGGTTTTGAAGATCCTGATTATCCGGACCGAGTTTACTGATTAAACAAGGCCCTGTATAGTCTACATCAAGCCCCGAGAGCTTGGTATGTCACGCTCGCCGACCATCTGACTGATAATGGCTTCAAACGAGGGACTGTCGACTGCACTTTATTTCATAAAACTGTTGGTGACGATCTTCTCCTAGTTAGATCTATGTCGACAACATTATTTTTGGGTCTACAAACGACATGTTATGTAAGGAGTTCGAGAAGTCCATGCAAACTAAGTTCGAGATGAGCTCGATGGGAGAGATGAATTTCTTCTTAGGGTTGCAAGTTCACCAGTCTGCAAATGGAATCTTTATTCACCATACCAAGTATGTGAACGATGTCTTGAGCCAATTCAAGATATCTGCCGGAAAAATCCCTTCTATTCCTCTCCCTGTGGGTCACAATTTATCACCGGATGAATTGGAGGATACCGTTGATCCTACCCTATATCATGCCAATATCGGTTCTTTAATGTATCTAACGGCTTCTCGCCCTGACATTATGTTTCCTGTTTGTCTTTGTGCTAGGTTTCAAGCAAGTCCCCGAGTGACTCACCTAGCTGCGGTTAAAAGAATACTTCAGTATTTGAGGGGAAATCCAGACATCGGGTTGTGGTACCCCAAGGATGATACTTTTGAGCTTACTGCTTATTCAGACTCGGACTATGGAGGTTGCAAGATCAACTTCAAATCAACGACTGCAGGAGGTCAATTTCTAGGAAACTGGCTTGTTTCCTGGCAGTGTAAGAAGCAGACAACGGTCTCCACTTCAACCGCCGAAGCTGAGTATGTTGTAGCCTCGAGTTGCTGTTCCCAGGTTTTGTGGATACAACAACATCTTCGCGACTACGGTTTGAAATTTTTTACTACTCCTATTTTGATTGATAATTCTGCTGCAATTTCTATCACAAAAAATCCCGTACAACATTCGAAGACAAAACATATCGAAATTCGATATCACTTTATACGGGATTGCTTTGAGAAGAAATTAATTGACCTTGAGAAAGTACATACAGACTTTCAGAAAGCCGATCTGTTTACCAAAGCTTTTGACAAAACGCGTTTTCAATTTTTGCTTGGTTTAAATGGATTGAAGACCCTCGTTGATATCCTTAAACAAGGATGACTATCTTTATTTTATGTCATTTTTCTTTTAAAATTTGTTTTGGTTTTAGGGGGTGAAAATCTACAAAATACAAAAAGATTGTGCTTTTCGCTTGTATAGATAAAACCCAAAAACATTTAAAATTCTTGAAATCCAAAAATATTGTGATTTCCTTTCTTTAATGTTTTTCCTTTAAAATATTTTGAAAATCCAAAAACATTTTAAAATTTTGAAAATCCAAAAACATTTTAAAATTTGAAGATCCAAAAAGATTATATTTTACGTTTGTAAAGAAAAATCCGAAATTCCAAAAAGATTGTGAAATTTATTTTGTTTATAAGAAAAGAGAAAAAGGCAAAAATATTGTGTTTTTAATGTATGTATAGAGAAAAACCAAAAAGATTTTTGCATGCGTTCGCTGAAAAATATGTCAATTATCGACATTTGAAGGACATGTACTTGTATATGTTTGGTCCTGACATTTACTTGTGAATGATCGGGTTAGCCATTCACCTGATAATGGAAAATAGTTGGGGCGTTCGTTATGCGTCTTTAGATTATTTTCTCGCTGAAAATTATGTAGGTTATTTAAGTTTGTGGAGCATGCTTGCATGTCATGGTCCTATTATTCACTTGTTGAATTGATAGAACAGTCATTTATTTATAGACTTAAGTTAACTGGGGTGATTAAATTTATCTTTACATTGTTTTATGCTCCTCAAAATTTTGAGTTTTTGAAGCAAAAAGAGAAAATGATAGTACATTGACTATCTTGACTCCAAGTCCAGCAAGAAATAAGCTTAAAAGACTGTGTGCTTAATTGCATTGGTGCATTGGTAGGTCTTAAAACAAACAAGTAGAGTAAAGTATGTGATATAAACATAAAGAAACGCCAAATTGAAATGGGTGTTAGTCTCTAGAAAAAGTCTCGGTGAAGATGGCAGAAATGTAATAACCTGTCATACTCAAGCCTTATATTTGTTTGATCAACCAAAAAATAAAATAAAGCAAATAACAAGCTTTGAGGTTCTAGACACTGTGAGTCTTTATGCGGCTTAATCATCTGGGTATTCATATGCATGAATATTTCATTCGCCTTTAGGGCAAACCCAAAGTCATTAAACTTGATCACTGCTGTACTTCGTACAAATTTCCAAATTACTGACTTGATCAAAATCCGCTGTGTCATACATTGTTTCTCCCTTGCGCGCGTCTTAATACCATTAAGAAACGGACCCCAGGGGATACAATGTATGTAAGCCGACAGATGGACTCGTGCATATTCACTCATAGTAAAAGAAAATCAATGCATTGCTCATAAATTTGTATAAAATTCAAAATTTTGATCAACAATATAATGGTTTAAGTCAAGTTGGGGTGATATGGTAAAAATCAAATTAAGCTTGAACCGAGATTAGAGGCTGATTGTTTCTGATATTTGTGCTCTAATTGAACCAATTAATCATATCACAAAAACACCTGAAATTTTGTTATTAGATTTAAGTGGACAATAATACCAATGACCGACTTACCGTCAGTCATAATATCGCTGAAATATAAAACTGTGATGGAAGGGAAATTTGGTCAATATGATTCTCTGCTCTAACTCAACAACAATACCAAAACTATGTACGGTTTTTGAAAATCATATAAAACACAAACAGATTTTATATTTCTTGTCTCGGATTCTTTTCATGTAAATAAATTCTTTATATCTTACAAAATACCAAAAATATTTTTCATTTCGTTTTTACATATTATTTAAATTATTAATTTATCGGTTTCAAAAAGTGAAACGGATTTTAAAGTAATCGATTATCGAGAGAAAAGTTATCGGTGATTCTTTTAAGATTAATTTAAATTTATTAATTCTTTAATTTATTTTATTTAATATATTTGATTTATTTAATTGATTTAGAGTTAAAATTAAATAAAATTTTAATTCGTTAATTATGGATAACGAATTAGGGTATTTTTTAACGAACTACAGTCTAGTTCGTTCACCTAATTCGCTTCCGTACTCTGTAACGTAACACATCTAGTTCGTTATACATATTTAGCGAATCATGCCACAAATTGAAATACGAATTAAGTCTAATTCGTTATGTATTAACCTTAACGAATTGGCTAGTTCGTTAATTTAAATTTTTAACGAATCTGTTTGATTCGTACATGGGGAGACGTGTAGGGACTGGGTATATAGTACGACATGAAACGAATCGTCCTTCACTATTCACTCATCTTCCTTACAACTAAAGTAACCCTATTCAAATTTTTTCTTGATTTTCTCAACCTTCGAAATTCGAAATTTTGAGTATACCAGTGTATTGCTAAGGTATAGATGATCACTTCTTTGTGATTTTCGTCAAAAATGTCACTGTGTTGATAGGCTAATTATGCAAGTTTGTTATAAGGGTTTTACGAGTTTTAAAAATCTTCTTAATCAATGTCATACTGTGTTAATATAGTTTATTTTGATATCATTTTGATCGGAATAGTGTTCCGACACCCTTGGTGATCTTTAATTAAACTTTGATTATTGATTGCGGGGTTTTATTGATTGATTATTGTTACGGGTGTTTTACACTGTACACACTTTGAATACCCTAACTTATTTGTTGGTTTAGAACCTCATAATCGGTATTATTGGCTTTGTTATGAGTTTCCGAGACTCGTCGAGTCATTTGTTTGGCTACTCATCGTAAATTATGGAGGAATTGATCTTCGATGCTTCTTTGATCGTCTGTGTTCATGTTAATCTTGATTTTGACTATGAGAGTCAAAGATTAAGTCAATTCATTGACCATTCGTTAACCTTAGCGAATTGGAACTCCTCCATGTCCAATTCGTTAAGGATTTACACGAACTAGATTAGCGAATGACTTATTTAACGAATCAGAATTTAATTCGTTCATTTTAACGAACTAGAAGGTAGTTCGCTCCTTTTTAATAGTAATTCACTAAGTCTATTTCGTTAACATATTTACTTGATAACGAATAAGTTGATTCGTTATACTTATGTAACGAATCAAATTGCGATTTCACGAATGACATTTTAATATTATTTAAATAGTTAATGTAAATTAATTATATTGTAAATTAATATAATATTCCAAAGGTCTAATCGCGTCGATACATAAATTATATACACGGTATTAAACCATAATTATAGTTTACATCTAAATGCTTAAAGTATATAACACTTGTGTGATTTCTAGACTTCCACATTACTAATATACAATACTATTTATTCAGGATTATGGCTGATAACATGGAACAAGACCCTCCTATTGATGAACCACCACAAGTTCAGGATGCACAACAAGTTCAAGATGCTGGTGAACCAGCTGAGGAAGCTCCTTTACTTCCTTATGATCCTCGACATATTGTGTGTGCTTTTGTTGATACAGACTTTCCTGATGAGGATGTCTTTGGTGGTATGCTGGCATTTCTACACCGATCTCGTATCCATTATGCTGTTACTGCTAATCCGGATATTAGATTCAGCATAGTTCATCAATTCTGGAACACTGCTCAGTATGTAGAAGTTGAGGACCATATAACTGCTGTGGTAAATGACAAACCAGTTGTCGTCTCCGTTGAAACAGTTCGACGAGTATTACAATTTGATGATACAGTTGATGATCCGAGTGAATTTGATAAAGAACTGATCAAGGGCTTGTTTAGGCGATTGTTTTATGCTCACAATCTCACTGCATCCATGTATAATAAGTCATACTTGTGTCCCTAATACAAGTATTTACTTCATGTTCTTATTCATTGCCTTGGTGGACGTAAGGCTGGGTTTTGACGAATGTTGTATTGCACTACAATCAGCATTTGTTGCACTTATCCTAAACAAGCGTTACAATTTTTCTGAATTTATCTTTGATCATATGAAAGAAAATTGTATTCCAGGAAAAAGACGTGTGAAGTTCTTGATGTATCCACATTTTGTTCAACTGTTTGTAAATGATGATATTAGAGATTTGGTGCTTGATCCAAATGATGAGAATGATAAGTTTAAGCTGGATAACATGAAGGCAGATACAATGCGAAGAATGAAACAGTACCGTCAATCTCCTCCTCCCAGATTCAAGAGATTAATAGGTCATCCTGCTAATCCTGATTATGTCTGTCCTCCCGAGGATCGCTGGATCCATGATGACTCGGACTCCGAGCGTGAGGGAGGAGAAGGTGGGAATGATGGTGATGATGGAGATGATGGTGATAATGGAGGAGATGGAGATGGTGGAAACGGTGGTAATAGAGATGCAGCTCTTCGAGAACAACAAGCTGCCGTCGAAGCTGCGTTAGCTGCTACCATTGCAGCTCAACGTGAAAGGAAACGAAAGGGTAAAGCACCAGCTTCTGAGGTTCCAGCAAAGAGACGAGTATCAGCTGGAGCTGGTGTAATTATTGGAGTTCCACCGCCTCGTCAAACCATGTCCCAACGCCCGGTAGTGCCACCTACTACTAGCACTCTAGCGCTTACATTGATAACAACGATGGTCCCTCATGAGCAGTTGGGTATGATTCCACAATCGGCCTTAACTGAAATACCATTGCCGTCTGCTACACTTTCTACTGTTCCTCCAACACCGTCTATGAGGCCTCCTCCACCTAGTGATCTCTCATTTATGAGAATTACAAGGCCTCAAGGACCAATTCAGCCTGTTCATCCATCTTTGTATGCTATGTCACCGAATCGTCAGACAGATATGCTTTTGAATCTATTACATTTGTATGAAAATCAAATGTCTGCTGACCATATGAATCAAGAATGCTTGATGGAGAACCAGAATAAGCTAATCAGTTATGTTTCTTTCTGTCAAAAAGAAACAAAAGCCCTACGTGAGATTGTTGAGTCTCATGGGGGGTGAAGCTTAAAGAACAAGAGGATCTGATCTTGCAATTAACTTGCAAAGATGATGCTTTAAAGAAGATCAAGAATGATAAGGAAGATCCTGATGAGTCTGGTGCTGGTGGTGAGCCTAAACAAACTCAAGACCCATCTTCTGGTGCGCGTACGAGTTCTGTTAATGATTCGAACAAGCAGGTTATTGTTTATCATGATTATACGGCTGCCAAACCAATTGAAATGATCGAGGCCAATACGATTATTTTTATTGATGGTGAGGGGATGGTTAGAAGCATGGTGAATGCCGATGAGATAGATGTGGGGCAGTTTGTTGATAAGTCGCTGACACGAGAGCAGATTGCGATCTTGCTTGGTCTAAATGAAGACGAGATGACCGTGTTAGAGACTGAGCCTGATGCTGAAGTAATTAATGATGATGAGATCTTAAATGATCCTACGGTGGAGATGAGGACGGATTTTATTTATGAGAATGAGGAGGTTGAGGTGGAAGATGTGATTGCTGAGGATTACCCTGATCTGTTTCAACACACCAATGTTGATCAGGGTGCTCCTGTATTTAATGAGAAAATTGTAAAGAAGTAGAAGATCATCTTGAGAAGACTTCCAAAAGGAAGAAAATCGTTGATACTAGATTTGACTCACTTGAAAATCCAACTGATGAAGACATTGCCAGATGGTTCAGTCATAACGGAAAGATGAAGCTGCAAGTTGGGTCAAAGCAAACCAAGTGACCTCTTTCAAGACTGTATCCAAGGTTCATGGTGATATTGTCTCTTGGCTATATGACTCTGATCTTAATGTATGTATCGTGAAATGGGAGAAGGGGACTCAATACTATGAGAAGATAATGGACGTTCTTACGCTACCGTGTTGGGATGTTCGTACCCTCTCGTGTCGTCTGTTTATCAATCGTGGTGGCGACCGGACAGCTGAGTGGTTTCATCAACACTTGTTGTTTGAGGTCAATCATGGTTTCAAATTTTTCAAGCCCCAGGTCCCCACACGTAAACGTATTGATAAAATTGATCCCAGGACGGGCTGGAGGAAGCTTGTTCTTAAGGTAAAGCCACCTAGGATGATGAAACGTGTGCCGGTGAAGATGATGCACCAACATATGCATCTATCGTTTGACCGCTGGTACTACGACAATCGTACTAGCGAGGTCGTCATTGTGTTGGGTAAAGGTTTGAAGACTGAACTTATTAAGATTATCGACCCGATGTGGTTGGTTAATTTAACCGAGACCGATAATGAGGTGCTGCACAAGAACAAGATTTTGAATGAACGCAATGAAGACTGTGATCTGGCTATGCAATTCCAACGCGTTGTGCGTGTTTGTTATGAAAACGGGATTCATAGCTGCAGAGACTAGCAGTCCAAGCGTTTCAAGTAAATTAAAGACAAAGAGCTCAAGACGAGGGGGTGTCTTTTAGTGCACGGTTTTGCGTCTTGAGTCTTTGTATTTATCTTTAACGTATGTGTTGTTTTGATTAATGTAATAAAAGATTAAGGTATTAAGTTAGTTCGTTAAATGTAATGTCTAGTTCGCTAAGGATGTTTAGCGAACTAAGACTTAAGTTAGTTTCCTCCTGATTCGTTAAGGATGTTTAACGAATCAGGAGATGGTTTGTTATGTTATTTATCTGATTATGTATGTAACGAAGTAGTGTCTAGTTCGCTATGGAATGTTAGCGAACTAGACCTATCTTCTATATATAGTGAACTCTGTTCACAAGTTAATTTAAGTTTTTGAGAGTTAATTAACGAAACCTTGTCCAATCTCTCTCTCAATCTTCATCTTAATATTATACATACACATATATATAACTAATACTAATAATAATAACATATAACATATAATTGTTAGCATCATGAACTAGATCCAGATAATCGGTTAAGGTAAACATAGATCCGAGATCGTTATAGGAGTTCACATGTTTGATGTACATAAAATTATACATTTTTTTAGCATCAAATAATCTCTAAAAACTGCAACTTCTATCGAATAATATAGCTCAGAAGGCTACTTATCACATTAAAATGCAATTGCAGGTAAACCCAAGCCTTAGACGAAGAAACAAGTGAAAAGATGAAGAAAAACGTAATAAAACTCAGAAAAACCCTCAACCACGCCCCCGTGCTCCAAGAAACACGCCCCCATGCTTCTGAACACAAGAAAAGACAAATACTGGACAAAGAAGCATGGGGCCGTGCTTAAGCAACCATGGGGTCGTGGTCACATTTCAGATAAGACAAAAAGAATTAGCACATGTCACTAAAAAGCACGGGGCCGTGCCTCAGGAAGCACGCCCCCTGTGGTGAATCATCATGTACGATCTGACATAGCATTTAATGCAACTGGACACCTGGACACGGGGGGCGTGCCTCTAGAGACACGGGGGACGTGCCTACTTCTAGAGACACGAGGTCGTGCCTACTTAATCAAGTGTGCTTGAAGAAAATTTCTATACGAGTTTCCTTATAAAAACACTCACATTACACTCATATTGAAGATCTTGTGAAGAATTTGAAGGCTTGGAGGTTACCATTATCATCCACCAATATCAACATCATCATTATCCATCATGATCATTAAGAAGGGAGATTCATCCTGATTTGGTTAGATTTTTGTAAGTTTAATCATGTGTTTGTTAATGTTCATAATGTCACACCCCGGAAATCTTAACTTAACACAGCAGAAGTCTTAACGTAAGCCATTCGGGTTATGACAGATGCCGATAGCCAATAACAATAGACAACAAATAATAAAAGCATCATCTTTTATTATTGCAAACTATTTTACAAAAATCTGAGTTTATTACACGTGCTAAGGCACGGTTTACATTACTTCAACTTTTGTTCAAACACCCCAAGCTCTCGTTTCCATGCCTCCTCGAAATCTTCACTTACCTGAAAAGCATATTAAAATATCGATCAACACAATGTGTTGGTGAGTTTCCCTTTATATCAAAAATAGTCCGTATATATATATAATATATATATATATGAATCGAGAACATAATCCAAATAATTAACAAGTCCGATATCAATTCGTGTGTAATCGTCACTACACCCCGAATTATATCCAAAATATCCGTGTATAATGGCTTACCACCATTATAACACCCAACCGTGTGTAATGATCTACCGTCATTACATCACAAACCAATAGGCATTTCATTTCTTAAACAAATTGAGTTGTTGTAGACTAGCTAAGAATACAACATTGCGTATGACATCTCAGTTGATAACTCGAAACATACCATACTCAAAATATACCCACTTTTAACCCAACGTGAATGGAAGTGGGGGGCGTCACCCCGATAGATCTACCTATATTTCTGTGCCCTTACTAATTCGGTTAACAGTTATTTAGCCAACTAGACTCATCCCGGATTATACACCAATTTGTAAAATAAAATGCATATTAAAGAAAACATCAATGAAAATAATATGAAATGAAGAATATGCTTTTCCCCCAAAACACAATCAAATATCGTTTTAAAATCATTTCTAGTTAAAAATCGAGGGGGGTTCGATAGAGAAACTCACTGTCTTGTAGCTTTTCCAAAATTCTCGTGTCCTATATAAGAACACGTTTTGTTAATAAAAACTTGATTTTAGTTCTTATACAAAAATCCTTTTAATTTATTAATCCTATTCTAATGTACACATAAGCACATAGCACATAAGCGATTACACATAGTTCGGTTTTCCGTTAGTTATTATTTAATTAATTTAATTAATTAATTAATTAATTAATTAAATAATATAATAAAATATTTTTGAGTTTTAGTTGCTGGAAATTTTAAGAAAATATTAATCTTTTATTTTTCACAAAACTTGACGGTCTCGTCGGTTTTGTCGGTTTTATGCTTAAAATGCGTTAATTCGGTTTTTCGTTTAAAATGTAAATTATAAATTATGAAAAATACTTGTTACATAATATTAATCAATTTTTCTAAGTTTACTTGTGAAAATATATTATTTTCATTTTTGTTGATATTTTCTTAAAATAGCAACTTTTTAACGTTTCTGTGTCGGCTTTCGCGACACGAACCGTTTAGGACTAAATTTTATCATCTTGTCCTTTTCTCATGTATTAACTTATGTTATACATGGGTATTTTAACACTTTAGGGGCTGTTCTAAAACAGTCCCTAATAGTTGTGTCGGTTTTGCTTAAAAGGCCAACTTTTCGACCGTTTAAGTTACCGACGAGTCAAATAAATTACACAAGTCTATATTAATCATCCTATGAACTAAACACACATATAATTCACCATAAATAGCATTTTTGACCATGTATGTTCATAAGACACGTTAATCGAGTTTTTTGGTTCCTAGTTCGTCTTTTAGTTTACCTTATCAAGGTTACTAGTTTAACTTGCTATTTATCTATGTACAATTATGTGTAAATATCCTAAAATCCAGATTTTAAATTAGTTTATAAGTTTCTAATAATCTAAAATTTCACTTTTAAACAAGATTCTCAATTTCTTTTTAAAATAATCCATGTGTTCATGATCCAAGTTTTATTCTTTTTAATATCATTATGTTTTAGCTTTTTAGAAGTTTCTATACTTTGTAACTAGTCACTTTTATATCATTTCTATCTTTATAAAACTTTAATCAATCATTCAAGTCAAAGGATCATAGATTTTTATAAATTATCTAAGTGTGTTTTAACAAAGTTTCTTATTTTAGTAACTTTTAATGTTTGTAATTCTAATTAATCTAATTCTTCCACTTTGATTAATACAATTCTATGTTTAAATTATTCATTTAAGTTCTTAGGGTTTCATACATCCTAGATAATCTATTTCATTTTATTCTTTTAAGTTCACTATTCAACAAAGTTTCTATTATAAGTAAGTCATTGTTTATTTCAACAATGTTTTTAACTAATCTAAATTTCAAACTATACATCCTATCTTGTTTAAGTTGTTCTTAATCACTTTTTGTTTCCATCTATTACAAGTATTTAAATCAAAACTTCATTTTCATCTTTTATAAAAATTAAAGTTTTCTTATTTAGTAGTTCCAACACTTTTCAAGTTTCAACTACTAGATCTCACATGCAACCTATGTTACTTTCATTTAATTCATCCCACAACATCTTTTAATTCAAAAATCCATACAAAACCTTCTAATTAACTTTATATTAAAAATCCCCAAATTTTACAATTATGAACATATTCATGTTTTACTCATTTCTAGCAACAATCTTTAACAATCTAGACCCATACTAACAAGTTAAAGACCAACAATCTATCTAATCTTTAATCTAATAACAAACACTAGAATCAAGTTATCAAATATTCAAGAGTTTATTAATACCCATATTCAATCTAATAAACAATATGAGATCTTTTAGTATATATGTATGCATGTGTATGAGTTTTGGTTCTCTAATACATATATATACATATATACACGGCACACATACATACATATATACCACACATGTTAGCAATCTTTCAATCAAACTCAAGTATATCCAATCTTGTATATTCATAATCAATACTCAATAACTCTTAACATGGTACTTACTTGGTTCTTGAGATTTTGAAAGATGAGATTAAGTGTGTGATGCCTAGCCTCAATCCTCCCTAATAGCCTCTTAATAGCTTAATCCTTCCTATTATCTTCGAATCTCCTAAACCTCCTTTGATCTTGATTAAGTGTATGTGTGTGTTTAGGGTTTGATTTTGATTTGAATGGTGGAGGGGGGGGGGGGTTGGGCCGTGGGTTTTAAGGGAGAGGAAGAGAGAGAGAGAGTAGAGTGATTAGGTGTGTGATAGGTTGAGAGGTGGAGTGTGTGGGGAAGTGCCAAGTACCAATTTTCTAGAAGGTAATGATTGTATGGGGAGTTGGAATGTTTTTATTGAAATACTTGTGGTGGTGAGTTGTCCAAGGGGTGGAGTGGAGGTAGGGGCGGCCTAGGGGGTGGGGTGGGTATTTGAATGGTTTTAATTAATAACTAGGTGATTTTCGGTTATTCGTTTAACGTATTTCGTGTTTTGAATATTCAAACGAACTCCGTTTTTAACAATTTTTGTCAGACTTTGAACGAAATCAAATTCCTGACAATATGATCCATAAAAATTATTTTTTTTAAAATAATTTATGTGGGGCCCTTTTCGGGTCTTGTACTGGCTCGGATTTACTTATTTTCCAAATTTTGTTATTTGAGCCTTCTTAAATTATATTTTTATGTTGTCTCACATGTTTTCATATATATTTTGAATTTTTTAGATTGTTTAATCAATCTAATGATTTATTTACTTTCTGGCTCGTTACCCGAGGTATTTACACGTTTTTCTTGTTTTGTGCCGAAATTTGGACTTTCTGTTAACTTTGCAAGATATTGAATTATATTAAAGGGAAATTTTATTAATAAAACAATATTATGATGGATAATAATGATTACATTAGGTAAAATTTTTGCCAGTTGTTACATTCTACTTTCCTTTTAGAAATTTCGTCCAGAAATTTAGGAAGTGCCACTAGCTTCTGACTCTACTGGAAACAGATGAGGATATTTTCGCTTCATCTGGTCTTGTCGTTCCCAGGTGAACTCAGGACCTAGCCTTTAATTCTAGCGAACTTTGACCAACTTGATTCGATTTCGTCTGAGCTTCTGTATTTTCCAGTCCATAACTTCTACAGGCTCCTCGACAAATCGAAGCATGTCATCAACTCGGATATCCTCAACGGGAACAATCAGTGATTCGTCGGATAAACATTTCTTCAAGTTTAATACATGGAATACGTCGTGTATTCCGTTCAATTCTGAAGGTAATTCGAGTCGATAAGCTACTGGACCAATTCGATCAATGATCTTGAATGGTCCACGTATCAAGGACTCAGCTTTCCTTTCTTTCCAAATCTGATTACTCCTTTCCAGGGTGATACTTTCAACAGAACTTGATCTCCCAATTGGAATTCTAACGGTTTTCTACGATTGTCAGCATAGCTCTTTTGTCGGTCTGTTGCAGCCTTTAACCTGTCTTTGATCTGGAAGACCTTGTCGGTGGTCTCCTGAACAATTTCAGGTCCTGTCAGTTGTTTCTCTCCAACTTCAGCCCAACAAAGATGTCACACCCCCGCCAAAACAGAAGCGCGGGCGCGTGACGTCATGTATACCGTAAGCATATGATTATCGCCAACATAGAAGCATTAGGATACCATTAGTTTTAAAGGCTTTTACAAACCATAAAATGATTTTAAACAAAATAAGTTTGAGACAAAATTTGGATTTTACGTATAAATTTCAATAGGGTTATACAAGCAAATCCTTCCAAAAGGTATCCTCCTTATGCATTGAGGTCCCGTCTTCATGATTCCATACGCACTTGTTATTTCCCTGAAAAACATACGTTTTAAAAAGTCAACACACTGGTTGGTGAGTTCACATGTTTTGATACTCGTATGAAAATACGCTATTCATAAATCATTGAATCAGTTCGTAAACAAGTATATGATAACATATTGAAACAAATACGATTATCCTTCGTAGACTAGCTAAATCTATGGATTAATATGACGAACCCTGAGCCTATAACCAAACCACGACTTATATCAGTTTGCCCTGTCAAATCTCACAGATGGAATATACGCACCCTGTTTCGATGCAATATCGGAGGTTAGCGCGACTAACCTAACAGTAGGGGGAAATGTCAACGTCAATAGTACTATTTGTATATTCCTATGGCTAACTCCGTTAGCTAATGGTTATAGTATGCAAGCAAGGGACTTATAGCACTACATAGTTCAACTCATGTTCGCATAAGGATTGTGTGTTTTGTTTTTAATTATCGTATATAAAAGCTGTTGTGTATGTTTTCCACCACCGAATAAATAAAACATTAAAACCGTAAAAAGGGGGTAGTGAAACTCACCTTGTGAGTTCAGTGGTCGTTTCGCTAGAAATTTCAGATTAATCACAGCTCTCCACCTTCACACGTCCTAAACGCGTAAGGTCAGTTAGTTCGTTATCGACTCGCAAGTCGGTTTATGCTGGTCGCTTTCACCCAACTAGTAGTTCAGTTGTTCGTGCCGGTTGTTTTCACCAACCAGGCGATTCGTTTATTGTGTCGGTTGCTTTCACCAACCGATCGTTTCGTTTAAGGTGTCGGTTGCTTTCACCCAACCGATCGTTTCATTATTTTATAGATAATGTTTCACACGTTAGTATTGGACAACCCATTGGTGATAAGTTTTTATGTCTATTTTTAAAGATACATATTTATATATCTATATAAATATAAAGAATATACATGTAGTGTATCCGCCTCGTATTATTCGTGACATGTTCGTGCCATTTAACTAATAATACTTATTCGTTTGCATAACAAATATATATACTAAATTTATATATACTTAAATAAATACTAAGAATATAATTCTTATTAGTGTCGGTTTCAATTTGACATAAACGATTCTCTTGGTCGGATAATATATATATATATATATATATATATATATATATATATATATATATATATAAAATTATATTTATTTCAATGTGACATTTTGTTAAGTTACGATTAATACTTGTAGTAAAACACAATATATTTATATATTCGTTCGAAATCTCCAAACCGACTATATATATCGTTTTGATTGTTTAACTTGTAAAAATTATTATTTTTACGTCATATCATATGTATATATATATTCAAAGTATATTTTTATGTTCAAATCTAAATACTTATATATAAGTTTATTTTTCCATCTTTCATATAAAATATAACTTAGATATAATTAATTTTTATACAAACTCTAACTTTTTAACACATGAGATTATATGATATTGTTATAGTTTGTAATCATAATTTAAGTTCATATTTCATAATCTTTATTTTTTTTGAAGAAAACTTTTTATTTTTTTTAAAACATGTAAACACCATTATCATAATCACATTTTACACGTTTTTAGCTCATATTTTATAACCCTTTCAAATCTTTGACCAAAACTCATATTCATTAAGTTTCAACATGTGTATTAGCATTGTTAAACATTTTAACTTGTATTTTGGTTGTCGGGTGTTAAGAGCTAGCATAAACACACTTTATATAAATACAAAGATAGGCTCAAGAGGTTTAGCTCACTTAGTTATAGGACTAATGTTTAGAGAGAAACTAGAGAGTCTTGAGCTCGTATCTCCACTTAAAGCTCGTTTAACCTTTCGGAAGGGGTCTCCTCTCCATCTCGATTCTTGAAACACAAGGCAATATAGATTAATGTTTGTGTATGAAACGGAGAGAGAGAGAGAGTAACCGTGAGTTTGTGAATACTGGGAGGAAAGGTGGCGGATAGTGTTGGTGTTCCCAGGGTGGTGTCGCAAGAGTGTGGAGGTGGTTTCCGGGGCGGTGATTCGCGGTGGCCACTAATGGCGGGTGGTAGTTGTTAGTGGTGATAGGTTGACGGTGGTGTATTACGGTGGAGTTACGATGTATTTTGATGGTGTTACGGTGACTTTGGAGTTGTTTTTGTAAACTAGGGGTGGGGTTTAGGCGTCGGTTGTAATCAAAGAAGAGAAAGAGTGGATATATATATATATATATATATATATATATATATATATATATATATATATATATATATATTGTTGAGTTTGTAGTGAGGGATGGTATTATATATATTGGAGACTTTGGTTTATAATTTTAAAGAGTAAATGAGTATGGCTCCTGGACTTATATTATTTCATTTATGCATCATGTCCATCTTGGGTGTAGAAGTGATAAAAGAATTTGATTAACAAAATTTGAATTGGGATGGGGCTATGGTCATAGATGTGACAAGATAGAGTGTTGTGAGTTCATGATGCAAATATATATGATGGTTGTATAGTGAAGGAATGATGGTATGTGATAATCATTTGCTTCATCTTTTGACTAAAGGTTTGTAGTTGGTAAGGGATGTTCGAACGAGCAGAGTGAGAGCTAGGAAATAGAGAGATATTTGGTTGGGTCATGATGGATGATGTAAATAATTTTGATTGATTTATTATAATCGTTCCCCTTTTTTTTTAGTATATACCTTTGATGTTAGTTTAGGTAAGGTATAAAATTACTTAATTCAAGGGTTGTCGTCCCTTATTATTTGTTAAACGCATTCGTTCCTTCATTCATGTCTCAACATAAATATTAATCTGCTTGGTAATTCGTTTTGTATTGGTCTTCCATATTATATAAAAAGAATAATTATAAAATATATTCACATAGCATGGAATTCAAGCCTCCTAGTTTCTTTAAGTGTATGTTCAAGTCGTTTTAAAACATCACTAACGTTTGTATCCATCGAATAAATCCGAAAGTTCAAGTATTATAAATTACTTTAATGCCATGCATTCGTGCATGTGCAGGTTTATTCTAGACTCGTGAAGAATTTTAATAAATCAGTAATTAACGTAACAAAATCATGTTTAAGGATGTACGAAAAAGGATCCATTTTACGGAGTGTCACAAAAGAGGGGATCGGCATTTTCTCTCATACAAGGATTCAAACGATGCAACCTTAATACTGGAATGGTAGCTGTTATTGTAGGAAAATTCAGCTAGCAGTAAATGAATATCCCAGCTTTTTCCGAAATCGAGAACGTAGGCTCGTAACATATCTTCCAAGGTTGGGATGGTTCTCTCACTTTGACCATCGGTTTGGGGATGATAAGCGGTGCTCATGTCTAAGCGTGTGCCCAAAGATTCTTGCAGAGATTGCCAAAATCGGGAGATGAAATGACCGTCTCTGTCGGAGATGATGGAAACATGTACGCCATGTTTAGCCACAATCTCTTTCAGATATAATCGAGACAACTTTTCCAGGCTATCTTTCTCGCGAATAGGAATGAAGTGAGCGGATTTTGTTAATCGGTATACAATAACCCAAATGGAATCGTGGTTATTGGGGGTAGTTGGTAATTTAGTCACAAAATCCATTGTGATGTTTTCCCATTTCCATTGTGGAATCTCAGGCTGCTGTAACAGTCCAGATGGTTTCTGGTGTTCAACTTTTACCTTTGAGCATGTCAGACACTTACTGACGTAAACCGCTATATCTCCTTTCATGTTTGGCCACCAATAAAATTCTTGGAGATCTTTATACATCTTGGTTGCTCCTGGGTGAATTGAGTAATTGGATTTATAAGCTTCATCCAATACTAGATTCCTTAAAGTTCCATAACGTGGTACCCAAACTCGATCGATCAAGTACAATGTACCATCAGACTTCGTTAGGAATTCACACTCGAGGCCTCGTAATTTCTCAGTTTTTATGTTCCGAGGTTTCAAGGCTTCTTTTTGTGCATCTCGGATTCAAGTGGTAAGGCTTGTTTGAATTGTTAATCCTAATGCACGGACACGAAGTGGTTTTTCTCTTTCTTTTCTACTCAATGCATCAGCTACAACATTTGCTTTACCTGGGTGGTAGCGAATGTCACAGTCGTAGTCATTGAGTAGTTCTACCCACCTTCGTTGCCTCATATTTAAACCCTTCTAATCAAATATCTGCTGGAGGCTTTTGTGATCGGTGAAGATTGTGCACTTGGTGCCATAGAGATAGTGTCTCCAAATCTTGAGTGCAAAAACAACTGCTCCTAATTCCAAATCATAAGTTGTGTAGTTTTTCTCGTGCACTTTGAGTTGTCGTGATGCATATGCTATCACCTTTTCTTTTTGCATAAGCACGCATCCAAGGCCTAACCATGATGCATCACAGTAAACTACGAATCCATCCGTTCCTTCTGGAAGGGACAAGATTGGTTCACTACACAACTTTTGTTTAAGCAGTTGGAAAGCTTCTTCTTGCTTTTTTGCCCACTCATATTTCTTGTCTTTCTGAGTCAATTGGGTTAAGGGTTGAGCTATAGAAGAAAAGTTTTCAATGAATTTACGGTAATAACCAGCTAATCCCAAAAATTGTCGCACTTCAGTAGGTGACCTTGGTGTCTCCCAATTCTTAATTGCTTCAACTTTTGTTGGATCAACTAGGATACCATTCTCATTGATTACATGTCCTAAAAGGTGGACTTCTCGAAGCCAGAAATCGCACTTGGAAAATTTTGCATATAACTTTTCTTCTTTTAGAAATTCTAAAATCAATTTCAAGTGTTGTTCATGTTCTTTCTTGGTTCGTGAGTAGATAAGTATGTCATCGATGAATACTATCACGAATTTATCCAAGTATGGCATACAAACTCTGTTCATAAGGTCCATGAATACAGCGGGTGCATTCGTTAGACCAAATGGCATGACTAGAAACTCATAATGGCCATAGCGAGTTCTGAAAGCGGTTTTAGGAATATCCTCTTCTGCAACACGTAACTGATGATACCCTGATCGCAAATCAATCTTTGAGTAATAACTTGATCCTTGCAACTGATCAAACAAATCATCAATTCTCGGTAGTGGGTACCGACTTTTAATGGTAAGTTTATTCAGTTCTCTGTAATCGATACACATTCGAAAAGATCCGTCCTTCTTTTTCACAAATAAGACTGGAGCTCCCCAAGGAGAGAAACTTGGTCTTATGAATCCTTTGTCTAGTAATTCCTAAAGCTGATTAAATAACTCCTGCATTTCCGATGGTGCTAATCTGTACGGAGATCGAGCTATCGGAGCGGCATCTTGAACCAGATCGATTCTGAATTCGACTTGACGCTGAAGAGGTAATCCAGGAAAATATTCAGGGAAAACTTCTAGAAAATCTCGTACTACAGGAATATCCTCCATCTTTCGCTCTTTAGCCTTTGTGTCGACTACGTTGACAAGAAAAGCTGGACATCCTTTTCTGAGCATCTTGCGGGCTTTTGTGATACTAGAGTGCTTTAATTCTAGGCTACTCCGATCTCCTTGAATATTTAGACCTTGACCAGTTGGGGTTGGTAAACGAACTATCTTTTCGGAACATATGATCTCAGCTCTATTTTTGGATAACCAGTCCATTCCTACTACTATATCAAAACTGCATAATTCTACAGGTAGAAGATCGATTGGAAACCTATGGTTTTCTAACAGAATTTTGCAATTTCGGATTACTTCACTGGTCTCGATTAGTTTTCCGTTAGCTAATCCAATTGAGTAGCTATTATCTAACTTACTAGGTTCAATATCGAGAAGGGATTTGAATTAGTTAGAAACAAAACTTAGATCTGCTCCGGTGTCAAATAGTACATAAGCATAATGATTATTAACGAGAAACGTACCGGTGACTACGGATGAGTCCTTCTGGGCCTTCTTCGCGTTCATCTCGAATGCTTTGCCCCTAGCGTTTTGACTCTTGAGTTTGGGGCAATCATTTCTGAAATGTCCGATGACACCGCACTCGAAACATCCGGAAGTTCGGCTTCCTGTGGGTGTTGCTATTTTGGATAATAGTCACAAGTCACATGACCGAAACGGTTACATCGGTTACATTTCTAGCATTCACCAATATGAATTCTTCCACACCTGTTACAAGTGGATCCCTTTCCTGGTCCTTTTGCGTTTGCTGCAAACATTCTTCTTGCTTCTTGGTTTCGTTTGAACTGTCCTCCTGAGTAACCATTCCACTTCCGTTTGAGTTCTCCGGGTTTCTAATTCTCGGTAACTTTTTTTCGTTCAGGTTCAGTGGTAACAGCTTTCTTTCCGGAGTCTTTTAGAGTTCCCATACGAACTGCATTATCAGTTAAATATTTTGCCAGCTCTCGGGCTGACTGGATAGTGGTTGATTTGGAGGATGTGACCATTCCTCGAATCTCGAGAGCTAATCCCCAGATGTACCTCTCGATTCTTGCATATTCAGGCGTAACCAGTCGGGGGTACCAGTCGAGCCAATGCGTTGAATGGGGAAGTATATCCTCCAATGTCAGCACCTTCCATCTTTAACTGCCAGAATTCATATTCAATTTTCTGAAGTTCGTTTCGGGGACAATACTCCTTTAACATCATTTCTTTTAATTCATCCCAGGTTAGACTGTAAGCGGCATCTTCTCCAAGATTTTGAATTATGGAGTTCCACCACTCGAGTGCCTCATCACGGAATGAACATACTCCGTATTTTATCCGTTCGAGAGGAGTGCAATCACTGATTTTCATTACAGATTCCATCTTCTCGATCCATCGGATAATTTCCAAAGGTCCTTCGGCACCGATAAATTCTTTCGGTCCGCAACCTTGGAAAGTTTTGTATGAGCACCCACATACCGTACTACCCGAGGGGTTTTCGTTTAGATCTTTGGTTCTAGGAGTTCCTCCATTTGAAGTATAAGGGGTTTTGGCTTGCGTTGCGGTTAGCCTCATGTTGCTCGAGTGTCGTATTTACATGTTGAGTGATTAGTTGAGCTAACTCGTCTTGAGAGGAAGGTAATCCGGACGCTTGATTATTTGTTGCTCGTCTTGTTTTTGGTGCCATGTTCTTTTTAGAAAAAGAATATAGTTTTGTTAGTTTTGGAAAAAAATGATATTTTCATAAGTTTTTAAGAAACTAAATTGCATCATTCATAACACAAACATAAACATAATCATCAAAGAGTGGGATTTTATAATTACCAAAATTAGGTGTACTTACTTACAGCTTAATAACCCACCATAATTTTTAGTTTCTACCAAGTTCATCACAACCACAAAAAAGACAACATGTTCAAAGTTAAGTTACATAACAACTACCATAATAGATATACTACCCAAAATAATCATACTACTTTTTAGTTTTATCTAGTGAATGCTCATCAAGTAACACACACATGGCTCTATCACGCCATTCTTCATCTCAAGGTTTCCCACTCTAGCCTCCGTCAGCAATCCCTGATTCTTCAAATCATTCACAAACTTGCACAACACGTTATGTGTCTGGTCATCGATGCCTTGCTTATGTTCAATAGCAAGGATGCAGTCTACCATATTGTGAACAATGTTCTCATAGGCCGAGAACTTGGTGAGAAGAACCATAAGTAGCTCATGATCGGAGGGTTCCTCCTCAACCACAGGCTCCGGTGCGGGAGGCGGTGGTGGGGGAGGTGGAATCACAGCTAGTAGGATGGCGTCAACGGGGGATGGTGCATCACGGGTGGCCCTGGTTCTCTTTCGGGAGTACACTTTTAAGGGTGCGGTTCCCGAAATAGAACCAGTGTCTCCTGATGCAACCTTCGGGCGCCACTCGACCGGTGATAGGGAACTACTGTCGTCACTGGAGTCTGAGTCAGATACAATCACTACTGAGGTCGACATCTGTAAAGAACATATCAATTCAAGTTAGTAATAATCAATTATATATATATATATATATATCTTGTTACCTTTTCGTTTCGAGAGGCGGGAAAGGAGCGTGTGTTTGAACATACGGTTATAGTTTAGAAAACTTTATATTTTCTAATTCTCTATAACTATTGGCTCTGATAACAACTTCTTTCACACCCCGAAAATCTTAACTTAACACAGCGGAAGTCTTAACTTAAGCCGTCCGGGTTATGACAGATGCCGATTGCCAATAACAATAGACAATTAATAATAAAAGCATCATCTTTTATTATTGGAAACTATTTTACAAAAATCAGAGTTTATTACACGTGCTAAGGCACGGTTTACATTACTTCAACTTTTGTTCAAACATCCCACGCTCTCGTTTTCATGCCTCCTCGAAATCTTCACTTACTTGAAAAGCATATTAAAATATCGATCAACACAATGTGTTGGTGAGTTTCCCTTTATATAAAAACTAGTCCGTATATATATATATATATATATGAATCCAAAATATCCGTGTATAATGGCTTACCACCATTATAACACCCAACTGTGTAATGATCTACCGTCATTACATCACAAATCAATAGGCATTCATTTCTTAAACAAATTGAGCTGTTATAGACTAGCTAAGAATACAACATTGCGTATGACATCTCAGTTGATAACTCGAAACATACCATACTCAAAATATACCAACTTTTAACCCAACGCGAATGGAAGTGGGGGGCGTCACCCCGATAGATCTACCCATATTTCTGTGCCCTTACTAATTCGGTTAACAGTTATTTAGCCAACTAGACTCATCCCGCATTATACACCAATTTGTAAAATAAAATGCCTTTTAAAGAAAACATCAATTAAAATAATATGAAATGAAGAATATGCTTTTCCCCCAAAACACAATCAAATATCGTTTTAAAAACATTTCCAGTTAAAAATCGAGGGGGGGTTCGATAGAGAAACTCACTGTCTTGTAGCTTTTCCAAAATTCTCGTGTCATATATTAGAACACGTTTTGTTAATAAAAACTTGATTTTTGTTTTTATAAAAAAATCCTTTTAAATTTATTAATCCTATTCTAATGTACACATAAGCACATAGCACATAAGCGATTACACATAGTTCGGTATTCCGTTAGTTATTATTTAATTAATTAAATTAATTAATTAATATAATAAAATATTTTTGAGTTTCAGTTGCTGGAATTTTTAAGAAAATATTAATCTTTTATTTTTCACAAAACTTGACGGTTTCGTCGGTTTTGTCGGTTTTATGCTTAAAATGCGTTAATTCGGTTTTTCGTTTAAAATGTAAATTATAAATTATGAAAAATACTTGTTACATAAATATTAATCAATTTTTATAAGTTTACTTGTGAAAATATATTATTTTCATTTTTGTTAATATTTTCTTAAAATAGCAACTTTTTAACGTTTCCGTGTCGGCTTTCGCGACACGAACCGTTTAGGACTAAATTTTATCATCTTGTCCTTTTCTCTTGTATTAACTTATGTTATACATGGGTATTTTAACACTTTAGGGGCTTTTCTAAAACAGTCCCTAATAGTTGTGTCGGTTTTGCTTAAAAAGCCGATTTTTCGGCCGTTTAAGTTACCGACGAGTCAAATAAATTACACAAGTCTATACTAATCATCCTATGAACTAAACACACATATAACTCACCATAAATAGCATTTTTGACCATGTATGTTCATAAGACACGTTAATCGAGTTTTTTGGTTCCTAGTTCGTCTTTTAGTTTACCTTATCAAGGTTACTAGTTTAACTTGTTATTTATCTATGTACAATTATGTGTAAATATCCTAAAATCCAGATTTTAAATTAGTTTATAAGTTTCTAATAATCCAAAATTTCACTTTTAAACAAGATTCTCAATTTCTTTTTAAAATAATCCATGTGTTCATGATCCAGTTTTATTCTTTTTAATATCATTATGTTTTAGCTTTTTAGAAGTTTCTATACCTTTGTAACTAGTCACTTTTATATCATTTCTATCTTTATAAAACTTTAATCAATCATTCAAGTCAAAGGATCATAGATTTTTATAAATTATCTAAGTGTGTTTTAACAAAGTTTCTTATTTTAGTAACTTTTTATGTTTGTAATTCTAATTAATCTAATTCTTCCACTTTGATTAATACAATTCTAGGTTTAAATTATTCATTTAAGTTCTTAGGGTTTCATACATCCTAGATAATCTATTTCATTTTATTCTTTTAAGTTCACTATTCAACAAAGTTTCTATTATAAGTAAGTCATTGTTTATTTTAACAATGTTTTTAACTAATCTAAGTTTCAAACTATACATCCTATCTTGTTTTAGTTGTTCTTAATCACTTGTTGTTTCCATCTCTTACAAGTATTTAAATTAAAACTTCATTTTCATCTTTTATAAAAATTAAAGTTTCCTTATTTAGTAGTTACAACACTTTTCAAGTTTCAACTACTAGATCTAACATGCAACCTATCTTACTTACATTTAATTCATCCTACAACATCTTTTAATTCAAAAATCCATACAAAACCTCCTAATTAACTTTATATTAAACATCCCCAAATTTTAAAATTATGAACATATTCATGTTTTACTCATTTCTAGCAACAATCTTTAACAATCCAGACCCATACTAACAAGTTAAAGACCAACAATCCATCTAATCTTTAATCTAATAACAAACCCTAGAATCAAGTTATCAAATATTCAAAAGTTTATTAATACCCATATTCAATCTAATAAACAATATGAGATCTTTTAGGATATATGTATGCATGTGTATGGAGTTTTGGTTCTCTCATACATAGATATACATATATACACTGCACACATACATACATATATACCACACATATTAGCAATCTTTCAATCAAATTCAAGTATATCCAATCTTGTATATTTATCATCAATACTCAATAACTCTTAACATGGTACTTACTTGGTTCTTGAGATTTTGAAAGATGAGATTAAGTGTGTGATGCCTCGCTTCAATCCTTCCTAATAGCCTCTTAATAGCTTAATCCTTCCTATTATCTTCAAATCTCCTAAACCTCCTTTAATTTTGATTAAGTGTATGTGTGTGTTTACGGTTTGATTTTGATTTGAATGGTGGAGGGGGGGGGGGGTTGGGCCGTGGGTTTTAAGGGAGAGTAAGAGAGAGAGAGTAGAGTGATGAGGTGTGTGATAGGTTGAGAGGTGGAGTGTGTGGGGAAGTGCCAAGTACCAATATTTTAGAAGGTAATGATTGTATGGGGAGTTGGAAAGTTTTTATTGAAACACTTGTGGTGGTGAGTTGTCCAAGGGGTGGGGTGGGTGTAGGGGGAGGCCTAGGGGGGTGGGGTGGGTATTTGAATGGTTTTTAATTAATAACTAGGTGATTTTCGGTTATTCGTTTAACGTATTTCGTGTTTTGAATATTCAAACGAACTCCGTTTTTAATATTTTTTGTCAGACTTTGAACGTAATCAAATTCCTGACAGTATGATCCATAAAAATTATTTTTTTTAAAATAATTTATGTTGGGCCCTTTTCGGGTCTTGTACTGGTTCGGATTTACTTATTTTCCAAATTTTGTGATTTGAGCCTTCCTAAATTATATTTATGTTGTCTCACATGTTTTCATATATATTTTGAATTTTTTAGATTGTTTAATCAATCTAATGATTTATTTACTTTCTGGCTCGTTACCCGAGGTATTTACACGTTTTTCTTGTTTCGTGCCGAAATTTGGACTTTCTGTTGACTTTGCAAGATATTGAATTATATTACAGGGAAATTTTATTAATAAAAAAATATTAGGATGGATAATCATGATTACATTAGTGAAAATTTTTGCCAGTTGTTACACATAACAGTGCTCATTATGAGCTAAACTCCATTTACCATCTAAAATCTATGAAAAAGCTTTGTTTTACTTGATGATTATGTGAAACATGTGATTTGGTTTGGTAAAGTACATGGTTATTTTGCAATTATCCATTGATGAAGAAATGTTTTATCACTTTAACTCAATACATTAAGGCTGATGACTAAAAATCATTCATGATCACTCATGTTTTTGGAAACTAGAAATGGTAAAAAGAATACTTTGATAACTTATTCAAGATAAAACATGGATCCTTAAGTTGTACTTAGAAATGATGAGATATATGTTAATATCTATTTCTCTTGTTTTGATAATTCTAAAATAACATAGTTAACACGGTTGCTTAGGTTATCATGCTAGTTAAAGAAATCATATGTTAATGGAATGTGTAACTATAACCTAATCTAATCAACCAAGGGGAGGTTGTGTGAGTTAACTACAACCACTCGAAGTTGTTAGGATTGGTATTTGAGAAATAGAAGTCATTCCTAATCATTCTACTTTGCCAAACTGCTTATTTACTTAAGTTGACATTCTCGTGGTAGCATGATATTAAGCAAGGATGGACTTGAAAATACACATGCTACTTTCTTGTATGTCATAGAATATGTTCACTTAGAAATGAGAGACTATTCTATCATATATTATTAGGACAAGTTTATCACATGTTTATTTAATAATCATCAAGGAAAAATGGAGTGGATTCTTGATCTTAGATGGTAACCTTCATATAACTGAATTACTCATTTAGAATTTCTCTTCTTGTCACCTATATATTATATTTAAGTATTTATATTTTATAAAAAGTTTAAAATTCAACCCAAAATGATTAAAACTCTCCGATTAAACTTAAACGAATATTCATTATTGGAAACATTTATGTCCACGGATCGATACTTGGTTCTTACCAATACTATTCTACATATATGATAGGTACACTTATCTATTTTGTGTGTGTTTAGTCTTAGTAAAACTCACTTTTATAAATTTAAACACGATCTAGTGCAAAGCTAAATCTCTCACCGTTATATTATTACTAGCACGTGCACACCACATCAGTAGTGCATTCTTAAGAGTACCAGTCTTATTTGATTCACTTGGTTCCATTTTCAATTTATTTATCTCAGCAATCAGATGATTAAACCTAATCAGTATTTCCTCGACAGTCTCACCCTTCAATAATTTAAAATTTTTGAATTGGAACTTCAGCATAACATTCTTGCTTTCTTCTGTATTTCCCATACTTCTCATCTTAATGTGTTGAAACAAAGATGCACATATTTTAATACTTCTCACTTGATGGAAAATATTGTCGGGTAATGCCATAATCAACGTGGAAAATGCTTTTGTTTCAATTTCCAAAGCTTTCTTCTCTTCTTGAGTATAAAAAATAAATGCCTTAGCTTCAAAACCAGTAGTTGCATCACCTATCATAGGTGCAGTATACACAAAATCAAGAAATCTCGAACAACCAGGGTGTACGGACTCTAGATGTGCTCGAAATCTTGGTTCCCACTTTGCAATGTCGCTAAACTTCATCAATTGGGGACATTTAAAATGTGACCCGATTTCAGCGTCTAGATGAAGCATCTTTTGCATCAACATATTTTGAGATGCCAGTGCGTAATAACCGGCCATTTCAAAAATATTAATTAAATTATCACAAATTGAAGTTGTAGGTGAAAATTGTCCAAACTTAAAACTTAATGGTATAATTTGTAACTATTAATAACGAATGGATAAAATCTGTAATGAATTGGTTTGAGAATGGTGACGGATGTTGAAAAGTAACACGAATGGGATTGAAGACTATGGTCATGAATGATAACACAGCCTTCACGAATGACCTTAATGAATGAACACGAATGAAGATTCAATGATAATGAATCAACAAACGAATGATCAAGCGTATGACATAATGAATGGCATGAAGAATAGCGATTGGATTAACGAATAGTATAACGGATGAGGGCCATTCGTTAATTTTGAATTAACGAATGAGCTCATTCGTTTGTCTAGGTATCCTATTAATTTTAATAGGATAATGTTTCTGTAGAGAATGAGAGTGTAACGAATGAGTGATCACGAATCTGGAACATGATAACGAATGGAAGAGCACGAATGTATTTCTGTAGCGAATGGCTGATCACGAATAAGCTACAGGGAGTTGTTATTCAGTTGTTAAAAACATGCCACGTGTCGAAATACAGTTATGAGTTGATAGAGAATGATCAGCTATAGTATAACGAATGGCTTGTTATACCTTAACGAATAGTTCCTTTGAATCTTCAAATCTTCAACAATCAATTTCCAGATCTGAAGTTTCAGATGCAAACCACAATCCAGACAAACACAAAATGGTGGATTGCTCCTCCGAAACTTAATCAAATTCAACAATCTTTAGCTTAAACTAATTGCCTAAGTCCCGCGAACAATCCCAAACACATCCGAACCTATAATTCCAACACAATTCAAGTCCAAAAACCAAAATACACGGAAACATAAACCTTTGTTTCTATCAACCACAAATTCAACTCAATTATGTTCCATTATCCAACAATAACACAATAAAACCACAATGAAACTCACAAATCTGATTAAGAACAAATTGTTGATCAATTCAGCATCAATGCAACATCTCAACATGTCAATTGACCTTAAATTGAATCAATCAGTTTCATATTCAAATTAAACAATTAACTAGTGAATTCTCAATCAATTCACCATTGTAATACCTTAAATCACATACACAATCTAACGCTCAGCTTTGATACCACTTGAGAGAGCTTGTGATTGAGATTAATACTTTAATCAATTCATACCGATATTGATCTAGGATCTAGTTACTGATATGTAAGGCCCCGGTCCCGGTACCCTACTTCGGCGTTGGATTTACTCATAAACACAGTTTTAAATATCAGAGTTAATTAAAACTTTCACGGAATAATATAAAAAGTCAACCATTCATTACATAAATCTCAATTTAAAATAATATAAAACATGTCTTTTTAGTTCAAACATTAACAACTGAGTCTTCAGATTCTAGCTTCTTTATTCCTCTGTCATGTGTCCCGCTACAAGCCAACTGTCTCATCCTACTCACCTGTGTGCATACTAAAGGTCAGCTACGCTGAGTGAGTTCTAGTTAATCAGGCAACATACAATACATTCACATACTTACATATATACGTATCCGAAGATGCATATTACATACTTAGCCTGTTACCTTTCTTCCATTCGTACATATATACTTTCTTTCTATCTTTCATACTTTCATACATTCATTCAGACATTCTTTCATACCATCACACTTTCATGCTTTCATAGTACATACATAACTATCTTTACCATCTCAGATATTTGTAGGGTTTGTCCCTTTCTTCTCTATCTTAGATATTATTAGGGTATGGTCATTTTCTTCTTTATCTCAAATAGTATTAGGGTCTGGTCTCTTTCTTCTCTATCTCATATATTATTAGGTTCTGGTGCCCTTTTCTCTATCTCATATATTATTAGGGTCTGGTCCCTTCTTTCCATATAACCATGCATACGCTTCTTTACACGTACATTCTATTATATAGATTCATACATATTCTTAATCATTCATATATCATTCATGCATCTATGTAAAACTCACCTTTCTTGGCGATACGTGCAATATTCGAAGATCGTTCACGTACCGACAAGCATTCATTCATAAACTCAATCATTATCATGTAAATCATATAAGGCATACACTTACCACTTAGGGTAAGTGTATTAACTAAGCACATCGAGAATGCACACAACCCCAAAAACATAACAAGGAAATGGGGCTAGAAACTCACATGAGTAACTGTATAACAATTTACACGTAGCTATGTAAATGAATGTATGAAAGAGTGGTTATTCCTTTCGTTAGCTGTGCGCGACTAACTGTATAACAATTTACATGTATCAGTTAACTATCACTACCCATATCGTGTTTCTAGTTTAATTATAACCCTCAACGAACAGGGGTCCGGGTTCAGTGCCCCTGGCAGCGAGGTTCTAGGGGCAACAGCCCCTAGCGGGGTCCAAGGGGCAGAGCCCCTGGCTGGCGTTAATATTTTATTGCTAACTCATTAACCTGTTGCCCATTCATTAGAATTCTTTAATAATATTTTATTGCTAACTCATTAACCCTTTAAGGTATATTTCATCACTTAATAAAGTCCAAGGGCTTCTATGTAATTAAATTATTATTTTCTAAGTCCAGAGACCTTTCTGTTATTTATCAAACTCTTATACGTTATACACCCCCTTAACAAATGGGGGTTCATTCGTTATACACCCCCCTTAACCAATGGAGTTCTTTAACGAATGAGTATCTCATAACGAATGGGCTTCTTCGCTTGACCTGGCTAACGAATGAACCTTTCAATGAATGGGGGCTCGTTCGTTAGTTTTCCATAACGATTGGCATAGCGAATGTCAGTTCATTTGTTGTTCTTACTTAACGAATGGGCATAGCGAATGGCTTAACGAATGTACCTCGTTCGTTATTCTTTCTTAACGAATGTTCATAGCGAATGGTTGTTCATTCGTTACACGCGCCTAGGGTTAGGTCAGAGAATGTCAGAACATTCCCTGACATTCCTTAAACATTCCCCTATCGTCGGCGCTGCCTTTCTGGGGCCGTCATCACCGGAAAACTGGGATCTCGCCAGAAAAGCGATATCTCACTTGTTCTTCCACCTTTCTTCATCATTTTCGTCCTGTTTGATCCGGATCCGAGCTAATGTGACCCCCAAGCTCGTCTTTCTATCGGTTTATACCCGATCCCATTCGGACCTCTTAATTTTGAAGGTTTAGGGTGTCGGTTCATCGTTTCGCGACTAGATCTAGTGGGTTTGGATCCATATAAGGTCATACTATTCATACCTCATATCAACACTTGGTTTTCCTTCTTTATTTCGGTTAGAGAGAGAGATCAAGTGTGTATAAGGTGGCGTATGGAATGAGTGGAAATGGATGGATTTATGGATAATTATGGTTTATATATCATGGGTCACAGGCTAAAGCCCGTGGTCTTTCCTCCTTCCTTATTAATCCAAGTCCATTACCCACATTTATTTAAACCAACACGAGCCCAACTCATAATAATTAATATTATTATTTTTTAAACCGTAACAGGAAACGGGATGTTACATGATATGTGTAGGTGAGTAATAGGTTAGAATGAACGAAGTGTTTAGTTTGAGTAATGAATTGGCAGAGTAACGGCTTGCTAGAGATAACTAGAACACTTGTTATAAATTATGAAGGCTAACAACCTATATATAGAATATGAAGGCCATTCGTTACACAACACGTAATGAATGGTCCCATTCGTCTTCATACAGCAATAACTTAATGAGTATAGAGAATGACTCATTCACTGTACCTCCTTTGTCAACATTCTATGACGAATGGATATGAAATAATAATGATTAGGTCCATTCGTTAAACATCCTAAACGAATGGACACAAACAATAACTTAAAGCCTCATTCATTAAACATCCCTAACGAATGAGCGTACAAACTAATGAATGGGACTGGTAATTACCAAAATGCCCTTACATTAATATAAATAAATTACATTAGATACGAAGACTCGAGACGACCAAAATGGTGCACTAACATTCCTTGCCTTCAAAACCGCCAAATTTCTCGAATATAAGCTCCAAGAAACTCCAAATCCGTCTAGTGGTCGTAGGGTATTTTTCATGTTAACATTAAGGGTGTTTATATAGTGAAACAGAGCCCAAAACCTAACCAAAATGGAGAACATTCTGGAAATTCCTCCTCTAGGCGCCGCGCAACCAGAACGCATAAGGAGTCCGCGCGACGCAGCGTGCTTCAGAGGAGGGTCGGCTTCAGCTGGTCCGACCAATTATCTATCTGGTTCCTTCCGGTTCAATCCTGATGCTTATTTTGACTCGTTTTTCATCCCTTTTTCAGCTACATTCAACTTCCGGAATCTACAAAAGACAAATATGTTAGTAGTATACAAATCTTAACTAAAAACGAACAAAACTAATAAAATATTATATAAAATATACAAGGGAAATATATATAAATATCAGTATATCAAATATTCCCACACTTACTCTTTTTTCGTCCCTGAAAATGTTTAATGCAATGGAATCAAAATCAGAGAATATAGTCTTAAAAACATATAGATAATTTTAAAGTTTAGAAAAACGAAAAAAATGTGATCACCAATATTGTTGTCCACTTAAACCCATGCCTTGATCTTTACCGGAACAAAAAAGATCCAACAATTTCTTTATTTATATAATTCAGTGGTTTCCATAGTTGAGACCCGTATATTTTCAGTTTTTACCGGACCAGACCACCCCAACTTGACTTAAACCTCAAAATTGGCATATTTAAATTTTTGTTTCTTTTTTTATTCATGAATAGTTAAGACGATCAAAGGTATTGTTTATCCACCTAATTTAAGCATCAGAGTTTACCAAAGCAGACATTAGATACGATTAAGGTATAATTAATTTAATAGGAAGTGTTCCCCACAACATGACATACCCCCGTTATCAAGCAATTCCCTGAACCCATCACCATAGGTGAGTATGTACGAATTCATCTGTAAGGTTTATGTGTGGCGTGTCCCTTGTGGTCCGTTTCTTAATGGTAATGAGATACAAGCTAGGGGACCCCACATGGCTAACAGCGTGGATGATCAAGTCAGTAGTGTATTTCTACTTTTAGTACGTAATGATCAAGTTTAATGACTTATGATTGGTAGAAAACTGCGGGTTTGCTCTTTTTAGCTTTTTAATATTCTCAAATCCATTTAGGAAATGTGAATACCGAGATGATAAACCGCATACAGACCCATAGTCTACGGACCCAAATCATCCCATCAATACAAGATTTAAGGTTATAAAACCATACGCCAATGAAGTGTAAAACACTAAAACTAAACGGTTTAAGATTTATATCACCGGCTACTTGGCATACTCTAGCGTTAAACCTACCCAAACATCATATGATAACGTATTCAAGTTTTAAAATTCATAATATTAATAATATTTTTACGTTCATGCAAAAAAAATTGAGGCTTGAGTATGGCCCGACCTTTCATTACTTATTTTCCACGGACAAAACGCATCACCTACTAAAGATTATATCTATTCGTTACCCATTTATCAAATGCCTTTTTCATTCTCAAGGTTGAGCCTTATAATTGATGTTGCTGGATAACTTCAAAATTGAATAAATCATGAAATAAATCATCGGATTATAATTAAGGTTGAAATATCAACTTATCATAATGCTAAACGAAGTTTAAAGAAACTAGGTTTGGGTGAATAACTTAGGGATGATTTATGTTAGAATAAACTTATCAAGATTTAATTTAACTTTGAATTTGAATTTATATTGTTGCTTTTACTTCACGATTATGTACTTTTTTTATTTGAATTATTTGGATTTTTAATCTAAATAAATAGATATTGTCACTTTTAAATATTGTATTATAGTACCTTGAGAGTTGTGAACAATTAGTTCGTGTCCTGGCATTTATGCCTTAGGTTGGGGTATGACAGATTGTTATCAGAGCCGAAAGTTTAAGATAGGTCGTTAGTGGTTCCTTAGTAACATGCTTAGGAGACCCATACGTGCTTACTTGATTACCTTATGTGTTCTACTTAATTGTTTACAGCTTTCCTAGTTAATTAATTAATTATTTTTTTTATATTATCACGCACACACACACAACTCCGAGGCTATGCCTCAACTTCAAAATATTTTTATTAATTTAATAATTATATTGCCTTTTTAGTTTGTTGAAATTCCTTAAGAATACCCTAGTGTTGTTTTTACTCTTTCACCTTAAGGTTGGGTAATATGACAAGTTCCTATAGTAACTGGGGGGAGAGTACTGTGAGTTGGGCCTTCGCAAAATGGTTCCGAGAACCAAAGGTAAGACGATATTCCTTACCTGGAGGATAAACTGGCCACAATACTTAATCTTATAGGCCAAAGCGGAACACAACTGTCATACGACCGACACCTTCGGCTGTCAAACGTAACCATATTAGCGGTTGCATTTCTTATTTTTTTAAACCGAATTCACGGTGGTTCGTGGCTAATTCGGTAATTTTTCAATTATTGTGTTATGTTATTTTAAATGGTTAGTTGAGTGAAAAATCCATGGAACCCATGGGCACTCCTACTATCCATTTCTCAACTTATTTTAAATATTGTGTTTTTGTTGGAGTTAATCAAACGTGGTGTTTCAAGGGATGCTCCAACTAATATTTTTATCTCGTTAGTTCGTTATTTAGTTGCTACAGTTAAAATGTCATGTAACTCTCATGGGTCGTCCAACTCTTTTTCATTGATAATTAGTTATTTAATTGGTACAATCAAAATGCCATGTAACGCTCATGGGCCATCCAACTCACTTGTTTGATTTCTCGTTATTTAGTTGGTATAGTTAAAATGTCATGTAACGCTCATGGGCCATCCAACTCACTTGTTTGATTTCTCGTTATTTAGTTGGTACAGTTAAAATGTCATGGAACGCTCATGGGTCGTCCAACTTAATTAATTTTATTCATTAATTCGTTGGGCCATTCAAACTGCCATGGAAAGCTCATGGGAGGCCAACACACAAATTATGTTTCGTTTGGTGCTTGTAAAGTTAATTTAATCAAATAAAAATTTTAACTTTTAAACTAATCTCATCTCCTCATCTAGTTATCTCACATTGATCGCATTATTTCGTCATCTCATAAATATTTACATAACTCACCTTTTATCTTACAATCATTTACCTATTGCTCATCATAGAATGTCTTCACTAAGAAACCATTATCGTCATCAACGTTCATCTGGTTCTCACGACAACTTTGACTCTAAGAACTTCTTGAGTAATACACCTACCTCATTTCTTGGTGAAGAAAATTCCACCCAACTTCTTCGAGAAAATGGAGAACGTATTCATCCATTGTAAATGTCCGGACGCCAAACGACTAAGTTCGCCTCGAGCGTTTTCGAGGATCGAGTTATCACTTGGTGGAATGCTTTCAAAGCTGACCAAGGAACTTAGTTGGTTGTGGCCATGCCTTGGGACGATGTTAAGGAGGCCATGAAGAAAGAGTTTTGCCCCGATCATGAACTGCAAAGGCTTGAGGCTGAATTTTTGGAGCTCAAGAAAATTGGTGGGGATAACTCTACCTTTTCCAACCGCTTTCGTGAACTTAGCCGCATTGTACCTCATATTGTCACCCCCGAGAACCATGGCATTCGGAAATACATTCACGGTATACCAACTATTTTCCGTGATGCTTTGGTGAGTCGTGACCCTTTAACCATCGATGAGGCAATGGACCTAGCTGCTTCCCTCGCCGAAGATCATGTTATGGATGGAACCTTGTCCCAAAAGGATTCCAAGCCTACCCCGACAAGACCAAAACAGGCACATCCACTAATGCTAAAGCCGAACACAAACTCGCCTCCAACAACAACAATCACCGATACAACAACAATAAGCGTAAGGCCAATCACCAAAACTATGTTGTTAACAAACCCAATAACCAACCTCCACCTAACCAAAACCAAAATGCCGCGACCAAAAGATCCTACATCGGACCTCACCCTCTATGTGCTAAATGTAACCGTCATCACTCTGCTCAATCCCCGTTTCTACCGTTCACCCAATGCAATCATTACGGTCACTTTTCTAACGTTTTTCGTGCACCGCCTGGTTCGCAAGCCGTCCAAATGCGGTTTGCACCACATGCTCCTAGACATGCCACTACCCCTCACGCTCAACCCGGTTGTCACACCCCGACCAAAGGTGGCGGAACATGTCGAGGCACGACGGATTGCTCATTAGCACAATGACACTATTAAAGTGACAATATTTACTCAACTCATTTATTTTAATAAATAACTCAAATACAACTTGTTCAAAGATTCAATACAAACAATTACAACAATACTTAATTCATTAAAATATCCTAAAGGTATAATCTAATTGATGAGTCTTCAATCTTCATAAGTAACCTAAAAGTAAATATGTAGCATGCATAAAAATAGATTTGATCAACACGAATGTTGGTGTGCAATACACTAGTTTTTGTTTTATATATATATATATATAATGAGGAAATATCACAATTCATATGTGTAAATAGAACATCGCAACAACCATTGTAAATGTAAAGTAAATAACCGTGGCTCCTTTCTATTTGATAACAACCAAAATACTCGGAGAAATAATGAGGCCCTATTCTATTAGCACAAAGCTTAAATAGTTAGGGGAGTGTATGATCATACTTAATGAGGCTCAACAACAACATGAGAATAAACACTCGTGCACATAATCAATTTGAGGCATAAACAAGTAACCGAGCAAATATTCATATAAACACGAAATATCGAAATTGTGGATTTAGTATTGAGGTCTTAAAAACATGTAAGTTGTATATGGTACACAAGCCACCCCCAAAAGTATAAAAGCGTAAAAAGGGGGTAGTGATTACTCACTTGGAATTTTAGCGTCTGATGAAATAGGCGAGCCGGTCCTTAAGCGGGCGAACCAGAAGGTTCGGTTTTTAACAAGTGAGTCCGAGAAATAAGTGAGTTTAGAATTGGGGATGTGTCCAGAAGTAAATATTAAACAAAAGTAAAATAAATTAAACTTGAATTCAAATTGGGGTTTTATTTGTAAAATCTTGAGTTTAAGCGAAAGTTCGGTATTGGTCCGGTCCATGACTCGGTATGAGACCGAGGTTGGTTGTCACATATCCAAAACATGAGAACTAACAACAAACTAAAATAAAACAGAAACATGAAAGAAAATACAAGAATCGGTCGCTTGAAACACAACTTGTGTTTTTAAACGAGTGATTCGGATTAAGCCGGGTTGCTTGGTTTATTTAATCCGGGGATTGGTTTGAGACCAAGTCCAGTACCAATCTCCTTTTAACATGAAAAATAACTACAAAGCATTAGCCAAGAATGATCAAGCAAAAATATATCACATCTAAGGTGTGAAAACAACCAAAAGGGTTTTGATCAGTTTTGGACAGAATCTGTCCTTGATTTGAATAATACTTAAAAATATAAACAAATTTATAAATATTATAAAAATCTCCAGTGTACGTAATTAGGGCGTTATGAACATAGTGTATTGCACACCAACATTCGAAATTCTAGGAGTAATAACCAAAACTAGGGTCGTGCACCATTGAAACCATTGAAACCAAAACTCAATGAAGTTCATCACAGTCTTTGGTCTTGCACCATTCCAGTTCTTTATGACTAAGTTATGATCCAATCTTTGATGACCAAATTATGTCCAGAATTGAAATACCATTAGAACCTATGTTCTTGTTGTTTTGAAATGGTTTTTGATGAAAAACAATTATGCCACTCATTGTGTGATGGTTTTTGAAATGGTGGAACTTGTAGGTACTATACAAAGGGTATGGTCCGGTGTAAGGCTTCTTGTTAGGTTGGTTGAGTTTGAGGGTTATGAGTTGAGGTTTGAGTTGGCTAAGGCATAGTTCTTGCGTTTATTAGTGTGGGGTATGGTTTTTAAGGTTTTCTTAGCATCAAGGTCGTGGTTCTTGGCTAGTGTGATGGCATCAAGGAGATTTTGGGGATCAGGACTCAAAACGGAGTCTTGAATATTCATTGGCGGGACAGAGACATATTAATCAATGGTTCAAGAGTAGTGACCAAGTGAGGATCTAGAAGATTTAGTTCATGAGATCGGTTATTGTAAGTGGTGAATTATCACAAATGGTTGGGATAATGGTTGAGGATGATGAGTTGTTACCATTGATAGCTTGGATTTGGGTGAGTAGGTTTAAGATCACACGGATATTCCTTTGATGATGCGAGTGACAAGCGGTGTTGACGAGAAGACATCCTTTGGGGCAAAAGGTGTAAAAACTTATGAGATGGCGGAAATTTTGCGACATACATGGGTCGGTAGTTGCGATTTTGGTGGGGTTAAAGGTTTAGGAGTCGGGTGATGAGGACATACGACGGGACAAAAGGGTGAAAATTTTATGAGATGATGGTAAGTTGTGAAACATATGAAATTCTTGGTAAACTTGAAAATTAAATAGATCATAAAGTTAATTACCAAAATAACTTATAATTGATGTTGTGGGTAAACTTCATAATTGAATAAATCATGAAATAAATCATCGGATTATAGTTGAGGTTGAAATATCAATTTATCATAATGCTAAACAAAGTCTAAAGAAACTAGGTTTTGTGAGAACGTTAAATATTCATGGTTAAAATGAAAAATAATTCAAAATTCGATTTTGCTTGAAGTTAAGGCATTCATGAGCAGTGAATTTAAATAATACAAAGATAGGAAAATTGAGACATTCACATATAGAAATGAAAATAATAAAAAATATTACTCTATTTGAAAATTGATACTCTCATGAATAATAGTATCAAAAATTGAATTTCATTTGAAAATCGAAACATTAAAATAACAATTGTAACATTAGAGATCCTATTGATATAACTTGTGAGATTTCAATAGGGCTGTGCAACGGTTCAGAACTGCGAGAACCAAACCGGAACCGGAACCGAAAATCAGTAAAAAACATAACCGGAACCTATTATAGTAAACCGGTTCGATTCCAGAACCGCTAAAGCCGGTTCTCGCTAATCGGTTCTGGTTAGAACCGGTTCGATCATTTATTTATCAAATGAGTTATGCAAACTTTGCAAATTGCAAAACAAGTTTATACAATTGTATGTCTTCTTTCACGATAAAACTAATTTAGATTACAACATGAACATTCGTTATATTTTCTTATTAAAACCTAAGTGTTGAAATTAAACAAATCATTAGCAAAGATAGATTAATGAAAGATCATATCATTTTATATTAAATTACGTTGATAGCTTAAATCAAGATTGATCATGGTTGCTAGTTCTTGACCGTAAAGAAAGAATATTTGAATTAAAAAAATGGTTGAGTGGATGCCGGTTAATAAGTTACTCTATAAAAAATGAGGATTGGTAAATTTATTTAAAACGTTTTGAATATTCCGGTTCTTCGGTTCCACGTCTAGAACCGCCGTTTTTACCCGGAACCGAACCGGAAATTGCTTAATGCAAATTCTGAGAACCGAGAACCGAACTGGTACACACATTAGCGGTTCTGAGGCACCAGTTTGGTTCCGGTTCCTCGCATTTGACGGTTCCGAACCGTTTTTTGCTCACCCCTAGATTTCAAATCTCTAGAAATTGAAATTCGAAAGTATACGGAACGTGAACATAATGAAAAAAAATGAGTATCATGAAATAGTTTGTAAAACTGAGGATGTTGCTTGTAACGCAAATAAAATTGTAGCATTGAAATTGTGACTTTGAGATGAGAGAAATTCAAAATACAAAATTGAAATATTAAAATAAATGGTAAATATTAATTAGGCATGTAAACGAACCGAACGTTCGGTGAACTGTTCGTGAACCGTTCGGCGGGAAGTTCGCTTATGTTTGTTTATTTAATAAACAAACAAACATGAACACAAAATTTGTGTTCGTTTAATTAAATGAACAAACATGAACAAATGTTCCGTTCATTCATTTATGTTCATGAACATTCGTTTATGTTCGTTTATCGATTAATAGAAAATAATTAAATATTATCTGGATATGTCATCCGCTTAAAGGTTTTATATTTGTTAATTTATGTTCATTTATGTGTTTCAGATTTAAGTTTGTTTATGTTTGTTTGGGTTCATTCACATTGGGTCATATATGTTTATTTATGTTCGTTTATCTTTGTTTAGTTACGTTTGTTTAGATTTTAAACAAACGAACACAAATGTCTATTTGTAAATAAACACACATGAACATAAATTTTTGTTCGATTAATTATAAAGTTAAATGAACGAACACGAATATGCCCTTGTTCGTGTTCATTCGATTCATTTACGGACTTTCAATATTCACATTGATGAATACATCGGTCTTATTCTCTAGCCTCTACCTATTTTATTTGTGTTCGTTTGTGTTCGTGAACCGTTCGTGAACACATTAATTTTCTTAATGAACGGACACGAACATAAAATCTCGTTCGGTAAGTGTTCGTGAACCGTTCGTGAACACACTATTTTCTTAACGAACGAACATGAACAAGGCCTTGTTCGTGTTCGATCGGTTCGTTTACAGCGCTAATATTAATTGTAACATTATTGGGAATGTGAAAATTTAAATATTCGAGTAAATTGTAAAGGGATTAAATTTTCTCGAATCACCAGGAAAGTCCTACTCCAAACTAACCTTAAAAATAGATATAATATAAGGTGAGTTATTGGAGTATCCACGAATTAAAAGGGATTTTCCTGTTCTCACAAAATCATTATAAATAAGACGAAATAAGTAAATTGAATTATCCATGATTTATCATGAAAGTTCAGTTGATTAACTAATGAATATTTAATTAATAGTGGGAAAAGATCTAATACAATAATACTTTAACGTACAATAGGTACTCGTATCCATTTTTTCACGAAATCGATCCATAAAATCACATCTCAACATCTCGGAATCATCAATACATATCCAATTAATCACTGGATCACCCAAAAAAACAGCTTTGGATGGTTAATCGATCAATTTTTCACTTTTTTCACGAAAACCGTTTTTTAACGTTTTAGGTATTTGGCTGAGCGTTTAGGGTTTGGTTGAGCGTTTTAGTACTTTTGTCTTTGTTTTTTGCCTTTGAGCGTCTCGCGTACCTCTCGTACGTTAAGTCATTATTGTACAGTATCTCTACCCATTATTAGTGAATGAAAATGGGTTGTGAAATATTATAACAAAATAAAAACGAGGGGTTGGAAATGCATGAATTGCCATGTCTATTCCAACACACTAATGAAGTCATCATTAAAATTTATGATTTGAAACATTCATAATTCGCAAGATAATCGAAACAATATACCAAAAATTGAGGTAGGGTGTTGAAATGTCCATGAACCACCGTGGAATTTTAACTAAATTACGAAATTTAATAAAAATGAAAATGGATCATTAAGATACCCACAAAGCATCGTAGGTGTTCAACAATCGTGAAAATGTTTTATAAAATGAATTGGGTAATTGAGTTATCCATGGATTACCATGGGAATTTAATTAAACAATGGAAAATTCAATTAATGATGAAAATTAAATCAAACAATGGAAATTCAAATTGAATAATGGAAATTAATTTAAATGCTGAAGATTCAATTTAATAATGGAACTTAAATTAAATAATAGAATTTCAAAAAAAAAGATTTATAAAATAAAAATGAGAATGGACTGAAAAAATCTTATAGCGATATCATGAAAATTTGAAAATGGGTTGTTGGTGTATCCAACCACACATCGTTAAGAAATCCAAAAAATTCGTATATATGAGGAAGTCGAATTTGTTCATGTATCACCATGGATTCCTTCTTAAAAATGAATAAATATAATTTATATCAATAACGAAAATCACTATTAAACTTTAATTGTTGAAACAACCATGTATCACCATGACTTTATTTCAACAAAATGAGTAAAATATATATCAACAATGAAAATCAATATTAAACTTAAATCGTTGAAACAAAATGAGTAAATAAAATTTATATCGTCATGACTTTGATGCTACAATAAAAATTTAAATAAAGATTTAAACGATAATATAATAACTTTGAATTTGAGGATAAGGTTGCATAACATAAATTAAAAACTTCAAATAAAGTGTGATGTGAATTTATTGAAATTCGAGGATGGGTCGGATTTTAGGAATTTGAAATGTCGTGAATAATGTGAGATCAAACTAAAAAAAATTGAAGGATTTAAGACATTGTGAATTAGTTGAGAATTAAATAATTTGAGGTTTTTGAAATATTGTGAATAATTCAAAAATAAAATAAGTAATTGAAATATGAATCATAAAGATATTATTGATTTTTATTGAAAAATTAGAACTCTCCATGAACCACCATGGCATTTTGTGTTCTAACAATAAAATAAACTAAAATGATTAAATAGATTCAATTTTTGATTATTTGGGCCTCCCATGAACTTTACTTGACATTTTAAATGGCCCAACTAATTAACGAATCATCGAGATAAGAGAGTTGAACTGATCATGAGCGTTCCATAGCATTTTAAATTGTTCAACTAGATAAGGAACAATCGAAGTCTTAATGGGTATTATCTCATGTATCACCATGGTTAGTCATTGCCCAAAAAAGTAACATAATCAAAACGGGTTGAAAAATAATAATTGTAGTATCTATTATCCCCAACTAAACATAGAAAAATATAAAATAAACGGAAATGCTGAATTTAGCCATGAAATCAAGGTTGAATGGATTTTCAATGTTTAACCAAACACGAAAGCTGGAGTGAACAAAATACAGACCTTCCCCTCGATAATTTTTTTCAAATGGACTCAACCGGTCTGGTAGTATTTCAAGAAAGACAATATGACAAGTTTTGTTCATTAGAACTTCATATTATCTCAAACATGTATATAAGGTCACTCATAGTGTCTAATCATGGTAATCGTGTTTAGAGGTTCACAAAAGACCTGGAACAGGGGTTTTTTAGTACCGGACCCGCACCCGACCCTACCCATAGATATGTGTTTCAGTACCAAAATCCGTACCTAAAGTCGAACCAGATGCTACCCAAACATACTCGAAAACTGGAACCAGTTCCATATCCAAAACCAGATTTTTCTAATACCCGACCTATACACAAAAGTTACCTAAAAATAACAAAAAAAACAATGCAACCCCTTAAACAATCCTATCTATGTCCTAGACATGCCTGAAAAATATCTCAAAAATGTAAAGACCCTTAAAAGAACCCAAACCCGATTCAATGATTCATACCCGAAAATAGGGTTTTTTTTCAATACCAAAAAATAGGGTATTAACATACCCAGGTATAAGGAACCCGGTTCCATACCCTACCCAAAACTGTGACACCGGATATGGTTTTTTAAGCAATTACCCGGACCAAAACCGGGTATTAGAAAACCTGATTTGTGCACCTCTAGTCGTGTTTGTGAGTTCAATTTGGTGAAACATCAATGAACTAAGCACAAGAATAAGGTAAAAACGTTCATAAGCACTTGATGTCTTGTAAAAATGTAAAGAATACTAACAATAACATACTCGGCATGAAATTCAACAACTAGTTTAGCTAGTATATACATTCAACCATGCACAACATGTTTATTTCCCCGACTGTTTGTATTTTGCTTCAACTGCTTCCTTTAGTTTCCTACCCAATGCATATGCCAACGGAGGCGGGATCGCGTTTCCAATCTGCTTGTGCTTATGTTGAATGTTACCAGAAAACTTGTACCCATCAGGGAAACCCTGCACCACATAAATAATATTCAAAACCGACTACAACACATTAAACTAGCGTAATTATTATTACACTACATAGCATAACTACGCTATTTAAGAGAATGTCCCCCATTTTTGCCTTTGCTTCATATGCGTGCGTGCGTAATTTAACTTAATTGTGATATTAAAGTGGTACAGCAGCACAGTTGTAATAGTAAAACGCAGTAATAATGGTAAAGCTGTACAATTGATTATACTTATGTTTTTAATTCGAATCAAGCCGAATTCAAACCAATTTTTTTTAATTCAACTCAAATCCGTCTTCAAAGTTTCAAAATGCAAATAACCGGTTCATTTTAACTCAAGTAACCCAAAAATTGATTCGATTAACACCCGAAATTGACATGCTCATTGTCAGTATACTATTTTGTTTGTCTTTAAATTTTTTAATTCATTATTAATATAACTCGCCACGCTTTGACCCATTAACCAAAAAACGTACAAATTTTACCTGAGACCGAGCACCTTCGCGAACCGTTAGAATCCGATCCTGATCAGGATGAAAGCACATCCCAACTTTACCCATAGGCTGCGGGTCAGTAATAGAAGTTGGAAAGTTTCCTTCCCAATCAAGCCTTCCAAACAACCCCTTCCATTGGTTGTGTCTTTTCGCGGTGTTTGGTAAACACCAAGGTATAAGGTCAGCCATTTGACCAGTTGATAACTTGACCTGCAAGAAAAGTAAATATTGTTTAAAACACTGAACCATAATTACTAAAGTCAAGTTTAAACTTTCTTATTATGTACCTTTTCCTCGGGGAGGTCTCGCCAGTCAGCACCAGGGCGTTTGGGGATTCTTTGACACCTAATCACGTTTAACTCGTTCATTTCTTTTGATATGTGATCTGTTAGAACCAATTCATCGCCCCGGATTCTCTTTTGAAACCAAGATATAGGCTCAGTTTTGTACTGTAACAAACGAGATGAATAAGATACCTTACCACAACACAAAATATAGAAGAAAAAAGGGAAGAATTTCATATATACCCTTATACATTCGTGAAATATCATATATACTCAACCCAAACTTAAAATACCATGTATGGCATTAAAAACTGTTTAAAATATCATATTTACCCATTCGACTAAAACAATACACAAAACTAATTTATCATTATTCCTCTAAACTTTAAATTTACACATTTACCCATATAAATTTGTGAAATATCATATATACCCAACCCACACTTACAATATCATATATGCCCTTAAAAAGCTAGTTACAATATCTTTTTTACCTATTTTAATGAAACAACATAACAAATGACCATTTTACCATTGTCTCTAAAACTTTAAATTTCTTATCTACCCTTATAAACATGTCAAATATCATATACACCTAACCTAAACTTGAATTATCATACATATGCCCGTAACAACTAGTTAAAGTATCATAATTACCAATCATTAAAACAACACAAAAAAAGACCGTTTTACACTTAACTCTCTAAAACCTTAAAATTTCATATTCACCCATTATAGATCTTAAAATTTTATATTTACCATCAACAATATTTTATTATAATAATAATAATAATAATAAAATCATAATAAAAATAATAAGAATATTAATAAAAAGATGTACCTGTATAGTAGTTGCAGAAGCACCGTTTCCAACCTCAGGGAGGTCACCAATTGTGTCTTGAACGGTTATTGCACGGAATGGGGCCCCACTTGCAGTACTTCTAGCAGCAGCATATTGTGTGTTGCCATTCAGTGTGACCTTAAGTTGTGGGCTAGCAAATACATGCATTGGTTCGGGCCACTCGGGTAGTGTTTCTTCGGGAGCTGCAGCCCAAATGAAAGCCCGTTTGCGTGATTGAGAGACACCAAAAGCGCCAGCCTCCAGAATTCCAAACCTCACCTACAATTAGTAAAAAACGTTTAGTAACAAATTTAATCGTTTAAAAACTTAGCAACAGATTTTTTAATAGAATTTTTTTAAGGCAAAATCATGTACCTGATAGCCCATTTCTAGCAATGAAGCCAGAGTTAAACGAAATGTTTGTCCTTTGTTAAAAGAAACAAAGTTCCTCACATTTTCTAACAGAAAATACTTAGGACGAAAATACTCAGCAAATGACAAAAATGCAAGTATCATTTCACATTGAACCTTGCTCCATGTGCTTTGATTGAACCTATTCATCCCAGAAAAACCCTGCAGAAATTTTATATGTCAACCTCTGTATATATTTCTATTAAGGGTACGAACTAAGAACACGGCAGAAACCAAACACAAAATTCGCGGGTTTCGGTTTAGTATAAATAAGTTTGGGTCAATTTCGGGTCAAACCCACAAACATATTTAACTAAACAGGTTGGCTTCGGTTTGACCCATTTATTTTTTAATTTTACTAAATAACATGTTTTATATTAAACCTAGAGTGGTTGAAAGTTTTATGCCAAAAATTAAAATTTAAAAAAGAAATTGGCATCAACCTTTACAATTTAAACCTAATTGGTCTATATACATTTGCATTTTATTTTTGTAAATATGCAATTTTAAAGTATTAATATGAAAAAAATAAAATAAAAAAACCGTGATCACATATCTGACATGATTTTCAGATTCAAGTGAAATTGTGGGCTGACTCACCAACTCACAGACACGACCCGTTTAGCACGCATAAATATTATGACTTCTGGAAATTTAAAGCTTTTACATTAGAAAATCATACCTGGCATGGAGGGCCACCATTGATAAATCCACTTGTCCCGGTCTAGGTAGATTATTAATCTCATCTTCCTTGAGTTTTGCAGCCATTTCTTCTGCCTCGGAAGTTGAAATACAGTCATCAGTGTCCCCACATGCTGTCATAATGGCCCTGTATATCAACCAATCATTAGAAATGCAAACAGCTAATAACAATTCACAAATTATTTTTTAAAAATTCTAGAACCTTAGTATGACATTGCAATTATGCACAAACGCCAATGCATCGGGATGATTTAGTCTAAATGCATCACCAGCAGGTTCTTCGTATTCAATGGCCCATTTGGTTACTGATGCCCCTGTAATTATACATAATAAATTAACAATCAACTTAATAAAAACAAACAAAATGAGCTTTTGATATTTTACGTAGCCAAAAAGTAATTACCAGCTTTTTGCAAACCCTCGGATAAGCCACCACAACCAGCAAAAATATCTAATGTTGATAAACGATTGATTACAGCAGAACTCTCGATGTCGGTCATCTCAATGTCACTTTCTCCTTCTTTTGACTTCCCTTTTCTTTTTCTAACTGCAGCCTCATTAGCCATGTTTTCTTTCGGAGAGCTAAGCTTTATGTTAATTGGTAGCTGCAGAAAAAAGTCAAATTGGTCAAACCTCTACCCAGGGGGTACCTTTATTCAAAAAACATATTATATCTAAATTAATACATTTGCAATACTATATAGCATGCTAGTTACTTCATTAAAAAGTTCAAAAGAATTTACGGAAAAATTGTGTCAAGTCAACCCAACTTGTTTTGACCAATTATCTGGGCCCACTAGACCAGCCTATTTATACCTGCTTGAGAGATCCCTTATCTGGATCATAGAGACGTTCACAAAAGAAGACATGATCGACAATATAAGTGCTGTCTAGCGAAGAAAGGTCCGCCTTCCTATTAACTTCACACTTCCCTTCTAATGCTGACACCGACAACTTATTCGTTTCTTCACTGTAATATACCTGAAAACAAAATTAATTGTTACTATCAACAAAGCATCAACAAATATGATATCATAAAAGTTGTATTTTATCTTATTATATGTTACCTCTTGAATGTCAGACCGGTACGCTTTGTCAGCAGACAAATCCTCAGGCCTGTAAAATCTTCTAACTTGGACTGAAACTGATTCTGGGTTAACCCGCTTTGAATTCTTGGGGAACTCTATTTGGATCAGCTGGCAAACAACATATGCTTTAAGCCCGACATTTCTCCCACCTTTATGAGTTTCACTACCCCGTTCATCAGACTCAAAGTGATGTGGGCCAACATAAACAAAATCATCCACACGATACTCAGTACCCATGTAAGTAAAACTCGTCTTTGATTCATTCACCTCAAAAACCTCTTTCTTCTTTTCATTCTCCGTGATCTCACAAGAATAACAAAACCCGTTTCCGAGCCCCATTTTGTCGGTTTTTAGAGAAAAGAAAGCACCCGTTTGAGGTAAGTATAAACTCTTACAATAATATTCAACAGGGAGACCTTTACTCTTCCTGTCTTCAGCTTTTGCTCTATCCATTTTATCAAAACTAGCATTAGCTTTCCGGTGCTCGTGGCCCCACGCGAGTGTTCTAATTTGAACAATCACGGGTTGGATGACATCATCAAGCTCAAAATCCACACAATCATTGGTTAAAAACAGTTCCCGCTCGTTTGCTACGCTACCAAGAACAGTTTCACTACCTCTTAACATCAACCGTCCATGAACAAACTTTCTAGAAGCAGAACCTTCAAACAAATATTCTACGTAATAAACAGAATCTTCAACCATAACCGAACTACCTAACCCAACCACCTCACCCCGGATAACCGCCTCTTTATAAAGAGTGTTACCATTACCCATCTTCCCAACCGCTTTCCCGACCCAATTGATGTCAGTTTTTGACCCGGACCGTTTCTTTTCCTTTACAGCAGAATGCGGTTTCTCGGGTTCCTGTACCGGAACCATGATGGTTTCTTCTTCAGGTTAATCACAGTCTTCCTGATCGTTTTCTTCCAGCTCATCTTCTTCCTCATCTTTCTTCATGTTAACAGATTCGCCCTCTTTTACCTCTTCAGGTGAGTAATTTGAGTAAAATTCACCCCAAATTCGGTTAATAAACCGAGTTGTTGTAGCAGGCATCGCCCTTCGTTTAGACAAAACAGGCCCCATTGCTGCTCTCGGGTTCAAGTTTGCTTGCTTTGTCTCAATGGTTTTTTTCTTAACGTTCCATTTGGTGTGATGTCTTTCCACCATTTTATTCTCAAGACCAGAAACAAAAGCACATTTTCGGATTGTAGCGTCTGGAAATTCTGCAAATTGTTGTAAAATAATCTGCCCATGAACGACTACGTATCTCTCTACGTTTACTGGGTTTGAAGATATGTAAGCAGGGTGATTTTTATCAAATTCTGATAGTCTTTTTATGACTTCAGGAAATGATAACTTTGACGCACATGTTTGCTCTTTCAGTAATGTGATAATAGCAATAGCAAGCCTCGCTGTTTTAAGAACTGTCTGGTACCACGGGCCATATTGCTTTGACGGTTTTCCAAGTCTATACCTGAACAAGACACAAGTATATTTAATAATATTTAATAGAACTTAAAAAAAATAATAAAAGGTTACTGAACAGTGTGTGAAACATGTTTGCAAGCTTTTATTGCCTAACAGTGTGTGAACCGGCCGTTTAACATATAGTCATATATAATCTTTTTTTTGTTTTAAGAGTATAAAGTTATGTATATACACGCACACATGGTTTAAAAAGGCTTTCTGAGGCGTGCCTCGAGGCTTACGCCTCGGCAGCCTCGGTGGAAAAACGCATAAAAGGCTTAGCCTCAATAGGGTTTACTGAAACCTACGCCTCGACCTTGTGAGGCGGTCCGAGGCGGTTTGAGGCGGTGAGGCTTCGAGGCGAGGCATTGAGGCTTAAGCCTCACTAGAAGTTGTGAAATACGGAAATATGCCAAAAATAATTTATTTTCTGGACATTTTATTTACCCATTTAGTGCTTAGTAGACTTAATTAGTGGGCCAGCCCAACATTTACTGTTAGTGTACTTAAAAAACATCATCGCTTAACTTTAATTGGTGTGCCTCCTTTCACAACACCAAGCAACAGCAACACAGACACAACAACAAAAAAACTACTTTATGATGTTTGTTTTCTATTAAATTAGTGGTTGAACTATTTTATGATGTTTGTTTTATTACTAAATAAGGTTTTATAACATTCATAATGTTTATTTTATGTTAAAGTGCGATTTTTATAGATTATATATATAGTTTTAATACTTTTTAATAATGTTTTGAGGCTTACGCCTCGAGAGTCTGGCGGAAAATGCCTCAAGGCTCGTTTCCACCTTTTTAAACCTTGCACGCACATACATGCATATATTTCATGAACAATCTCATCATTTTTAAAACATTTAATACAAAAATATGCTTTTCAAAATTATCTGAAACCGGTAAACAACCCAAACAGATCCGTAAAACTGTGAAAACCGGCCAATTCAGCTGATCCAACCAACCGGCTGGTTCAGTTTGTCTTTTTCTATAACAATAGTCAACATTTTAAAATTCTAAGTCATGTATGTATTTTGAATTCATGAACGATCCTTAACATTTTTAAAAAAGTAATATAAATTATATTTTGGAAAGAAATACATATATGTGTGTGTGTGTGTATTATCGTCTAAAACCACTAAAGCACGAAAACAAAACCGTAAAACTGTGAAAACCAACCGGTTAAATTTTTTTACAGAACCTTAGTAAGTGTTTCAGCCCAATTTTTTTGTTAAAACCAAAACAAAATTTAAACCTAAAACTCACCAGGCCATATCAGTTCGAATTGAAATAATAACCATTGATGAACCAAATTCAATTTTCCATTCCTTTATAGCACTCAAGTAAATAGGAATCCCGTCTTCATTCTGTGCAGCCAAACCAGAACCTAAACCTGAACCTGAACCAGAAACAGTACCAGGTTCATCATCAAAACAGAATCCACTTCCATCATCAGCTGTCATTATCCCCGATCCAAACACGGTCACATCAATGTCTGCACATGGCTTCATAGGCAAAAGCTCCAAAGAAATCAACCGCGAATCACAGTTATAAAGCGACCAGTTATGCAACTTGCTTTTTGGTAAATAGTCCGGGTCAACCGAGTCAAAAAAGTCATCAAAGAGTAAATACTCATCAGTTTCTTCAACATTAGACTTATAATAAGCAGGGAGAGGATAGTCATTTGCTATTTCATCTTCATTTATTTGAATATAAAACTTGCTTGATGAAGAAGTAACATGTCTTTGCCTCTTATTTTGCTTCATCGATTGCCAGTTTTCATTTTCCTGCAAAACCCGAGCCAGTTTCATGTCTTCATCTTCATTATCAGCTTTTTCTCCATCCTTAATCTTCAAAGGCGCGTTTGTAGAAGTGTGAGAAGACATGTTTACCCCTGCAAACTCTTTGTTCTTGCTTTCCTCTCTCAAGGCAGCAAGAACAGGTAACTCGACAAACAGTTTATCAGTCCCGTTCGGTTCATTGTCTAGCCCAACAAGCTGTTCGTAAATAAACACACCCCACGACACGATTAAGTCACGAATCGACACCCCATGCGGGAAGTTCTTACTCCCGCTCATTGACCGAACAAGTGATGCAAGCAACTCGTCTAAACTCAAATCCGGGTCGCCACCTGTAGACTTTGACAAACGTTTATAAACTTCAACGCACGAACGCGCTTTTTCGAAAAAAAGACCATATATCTTTTTATAACTTCCAGCTGGTTTCACACAATCGTAATCAGCAAGTTCAGTCGAGACCCAAATGACGGGTGACCCATTTAACTCCAGTTTTTTTCTTTTTCTTTTTCATTTTTTTCAAAAGGTAATATTAGGCCGGAGATGAAAAGATCATCAACTTCCAGCATTTCAACGGGTTGGGGTTTACCATTAGCATCATGGAAAATGAAATCGGTTAATCGTCTATTGGGCCTTGGGTCATTTGGTCCCGGCGTTAAACTTATGGCTGCGATTTCTTCTTCTACAACTTGGGTTTTCTTGTTCTCTATTGTTTCATCTTTGTCTGATAAACGGACCGGCTTGGTTTTAAAGTTGGTGCATGAGGCGGCCCGTTTTGGTAATTTTCTAGAAGCTGGAACAGTTTCAGTAGCATCTGGTTTTCCTCGTTTTTGTTTCGGTTTTGTTGTGGTTGTTTTAGCATCAGATGTTGACTTGCCTTGTTTTCCTTTCTTCTTCATTTCTGTAATCAAATAATAAGTTTCAAAAGTTAGTCCTCATGCTTTTGGTGCAAGATTACAACAATCTATGTAGAATATATGACCACATTTTCTCAAAATGAATTAAATCATGCACAACTAGACGCGTTGATTGGTTAATGTAGTATATAACCAAAAGAATTGTTTTAATAATATGTGATACATCAACATAAGATATATAACCTTCAGATTGATCAAACTAATATGATATCATTTAAATCAAAATATTATCAGATAATAAGTAGAGAAAATGTCATGAGAAACACATATCTACTTTATACGAATCATTATGTTTTCTAGATATAAACGCGTGCAATAATTACTCAACTATATTGAATCAATGCTAAAAAAAACTCCAAATGAACGCACATGCCACAAGTAATAAATTAGCTCATCAAATCCGCCTTTAAATCCGCAGAGATTTACACTTAAGAGATTTGTAAGACCATCTCCAATGGGTAGTTTATGTTGGTTCAAACCAACCTAAAAACCACCTAAACCATTGGAGTGGTAGGTTTAAACCAAAAACCAATCTTTGAGGTTTGATTTTTCAAACCACCAAAAACCACCCATTGTGGGTCCCAAACATCACATCCTTCACCACACAAACACACACACATATATATACACACACATATATACCCATATTTATATAAATATTTTAATATTTATTTAAAAATGATGTATTATTTTGTTTGTGAATTTTTTTTGTGACGGCTAGTTTAATGGTTAATTTTTTTAACGGCTAGTTTTTTAGCAATTTTATTATCTATTTTACAACACTTAATTCGAATAAAAAAAAACATAACAAGAAGTCCTAGAAAAAATTATAACAAGAAGTCATTGTAAATTATGTAATAATTTTTTTGTTTATCTAAGTTAATCTATTTTCTACTAAAATTTTATTATATTGTTATTTAAATAAAAACTATAAAAATAAAATATTTTATACTATTGTGAAATTCTTATTTAAAGTAAACGTAAAAGTAATTGATGATGTGAAAATATAAAGATGGTTTGATAATGTGTATTGTTGGAGTAAAAAATGTGGTTTTTAAGAAATCTGATGTGGCAGTGATGTGGCTGGTTTGAACCAGAAATTGTTGGAGATGGTCTAAGTTAATGCAATCATAACTAACTTCTACAAAATACATCTGCAATTAAAAAGATGCAAGATATCGCACTGACATATATCTTTCATCATTCGAAGCTTCTACTCAAACAAGGTAAGTAATATAAACGATTCACAATTTTTTTATCGATGGACCGTACAAGATGGTTGAATGCCTAACACACAAATTTAAGAGCACAAATTATCTACAAAAAGCATATACTTCACATCTACACGTGAAAATTGTCATAATACAAATGGCCCCTACCACCCTGTGTTAGAGATACACATTACAAAAAATAGTAAAAGCCAAATGACAGGCTTCGTTTTGAAAAACCTGGGGATTAAAAGAAAAGCTACACGTGAGCGGGGCATTGGTTTACGAACGACCAAACGTGGTATATATCTCATTTATTTTAGGTATAAGACATCCTATCAGCTAAAGCAGTTTGCGACTCTAATTTTGACCTAAATATAGAAGACACATTTGATTCAAACAATCTCTATTTGGTATCAAAATTATATACAGTTTCTAAATTTTTAGCTATATGTGTATACACACACATTGATCAAAAATAACAATACATTTGAGAAAGAGTGTTCAAATCAAAAACAACAATATCATACCACGTTGAATCTGCACATATTTGTAGACATAAAAAAAAACAGATATCATACCAAATCAGGATTATATCGCTTCTATATCTCCGAAACTCGCTTAGATTCTAACAATAAACGAACCAACGATGGTGATTTTGTGAAAGAAAAAAACCCTAATTCTCAAATATACATATGATGAAAAACACGCATATAGATCAAAACAACAATACTTTCACATAAGAAATAATTTATATTTCCGATAAAAAAAGATCCGATTGCAATAAAGAAAACAGGCAAACCAATCCTAATTATTATACAAGAGAAATTGAGTTTAAATTAGATACGATCGATATCATACCAATATAACGATGAAGAAAAGAAAAGAAAAAACCCTAACTCTCACTTTCTCTCTCTAAGCACTACTACTTTATCTGAGTGACCTGTTGATGATGTCACTGAACCACCACCTTCTTCAGATTCTAACAAACTCACAGTACCCATTTCGATATACAATTCCAGATTTTAATTTGTATTCGAATTGAACTGGGAGTAAATAAACCCGGAGCTGAGATGCGTTGTATAAGAATACCAGATTTGGTGGAACAAATGGAAACTATGGAGGGAATGAATTATATAATTTGGCGGGGAAACCACCAAAATGTTGAAACAATTCCCGCTCCCACCACCGCTGCTTACTTCCGGATATGGTAAAACAGAACCCTAGATATATATATATACTACTATTATTTGAGTGATTTTGACTGTTCACAGTCAACACTTATTATTATTGTTGCGTGGAATAGTAGAGATATTATTTCATTTTTGTACATATGTTTTGTTCAATTAAGTAATTAGTATTATGTTTTGAATTTATTGTAACTGGTTACTTCATGTTTCAAAAGCAATGTTTCAAAAGCATGTCATTTTAATATATTTTTCTAACTCCGTCTATTTTGATCGTTACGTCAAGGATAAACTGGTAATTTACCTTTATTTTTTTATATTTTCTTTTCTTTTAATCTAATTCCCCCATTTTTTTAACCTTCATAACCCTAAATCAGAACACCATCCATGCTCATCGATGTTGTCTTACTCCGCCAAGATCCGCCAGATGTCGTCCTTTTCTCTAGCTGAATCCATCACTTCATCTATTTCATATTCGTTTATTTAATCTCTTATTTTCATATCATGTAAACTAATTCGGACACATAATCGAATCGAACTGAATAAATGGAGTTCGAAGAGACCTATTTGGTGGAAGATGATCTGAACTCGAGGTGTGGCTTTGATTTCAAAAGGTTCAAGAATGAACTGAACGTTTGCAGGCACCGTAGACATAATGGAGCTTAGATCTATTCTCATGGCGTTGCGTGTTTTGAGGACGATCACAATCAAATCGTTCCTAATCAACACTGTAATCGTAAGATCTTTGTTAATATTAGTCTTGTTGCAAAATTGTTAAACCTACAGTTATTGAAACTTCCTAAGCCCCAAATTGATTTTATAACATCCCCAAAATTTTGGTCCAAATTTGACAACTTAATAAAGTTGAATGATCAAAATTATTCTTTAAAATAAGTAATGAGAAAATTTAAATAAAGAAAACAGGTAAACCAATCCTAATTATTATACAAGAGAAATTGAGTTTAAATTAGATACGATCGATATCATACCACCACCTTCTTCAGATTCTAACAAACTCACAGTACCCATTTCGATATACAATTCCAGATTTTAATTTGTATTCGAATTGAACTGGGAGTAAATAAACCCGGAGCTGAGATGCGTTGTATAAGAATACCAGATTTGGTGGAACAAATGGAAACTATGGAGGGAATGAATTATATAATTTGGCGGGGAAACCACCAAAATGTTGAAACAATTCCCGCTCCCACCACCGCTGCTTACTTCCGGATATGGTAAAACAGAACCCTAGATATATATATATACTACTATTATTTGAGTGATTTTGACTGTTCACAGTCAACACTTATTATTATTGTTGCGTGGAATAGTAGAGATATTATTTCATTTTTGTACATATGTTTTGTTCAATTACGTAATTAGTATTATGTTTTGAATTTATTGTAACTGGTTACTTCATGTTTCAAAAGCAATGTTTCAAAAGCATGTCATTTTAATATATTTTTCTAACTCCGTCTATTTTGATCGTTACGTCAAGGATAAACTGGTAATTTACCTTTATTTTTTTATATTTTCTTTTCTTTTAATCTAATTCCCCCATTTTTTTAACCTTCATAACCCTAAATCAGAACACCATCCATGCTCATCGATGTTGTCTTACTCCGCCAAGATCCGCCAGATGTCGTCCTTTTCTCTAGCTGAATCCATCACTTCATCTATTTCATATTCGTTTATTTAATCTCTTATTTTCATATCATGTAAACTAATTCGGACACATAATCGAATCGAACTGAATAAATGGAGTTCGAAGAGACCTATTTGGTGGAAGATGATCTGAACTCGAGGTGTGGCTTTGATTTCAAAAGGTTCAAGAATGAACTGAACGTTTGCAGGCACCGTAGACATAATGGAGCTTAGATCTATTCTCATGGCGTTGCGTGTTTTGAGGACGATCACAATCAAATCGTTCCTAATCAACACTGTAATCGTAAGATCTTTGTTAATATTAGTCTTGTTGCAAAATTGTTAAACCTACAGTTATTGAAACTTCCTAAGCCCCAAATTGATTTTATAACATCCCCAAAATTTTGGTCCAAATTTGACAACTTAATAAAGTTGAAGGATCAAAATTATTCTTTAAAATAAGTAATGAGAAAATTTAAATAAAGAAAACAGGTAAACCAATCCTAATTATTATACAAGAGAAATTGAGTTTAAATTAGATACGATCGATATCATACCACCACCTTCTTCAGATTCTAACAAACTCACAGTACCCATTTCGATATACAATTCCAGATTTTAATTTGTATTCGAATTGAACTGGGAGTAAATAAACCCGGAGCTGAGATGCGTTGTATAAGAATACCAGATTTGGTGGAACAAATGGAAACTATGGAGGGAATGAATTATATAATTTGGCGGGGAAACCACCAAAATGTTGAAACAATTCCCGCTCCCACCACCGCTGCTTACTTCCGGATATGGTAAAACAGAACCCTAGATATATATATATACTACTATTATTTGAGTGATTTTGACTGTTCACAGTCAACACTTATTATTATTGTTGCGTGGAATAGTAGAGATATTATTTCATTTTTGTACATATGTTTTGTTCAATTACGTAATTAGTATTATGTTTTGAATTTATTGTAACTGGTTACTTCATGTTTCAAAAGCAATGTTTCAAAAGCATGTCATTTTAATATATATTTCTAACTCCGTCTATTTTGATCGTTACGTCAAGGATAAACTGGTAATTTACCTTTATTTTTTTATATTTTCTTTTCTTTTAATCTAATTCCCCCATTTTTTTAACCTTCATAACCCTAAATCAGAACACCATCCATGCTCATCGATGTTGTCTTACTCCGCCAAGATCCGCCAGATGTCGTCCTTTTCTCTAGCTGAATCCATCACTTCATCTATTTCATATTCGTTTATTTAATCTCTTATTTTCATATCATGTAAACTAATTCGGACACATAATCGAATCGAACTGAATAAATGGAGTTCGAAGAGACCTATTTGGTGGAAGATGATCTGAACTCGAGGTGTGGCTTTGATTTCAAAAGGTTCAAGAATGAACTGAACGTTTGCAGGCACCGTAGACATAATGGAGCTTAGATCTATTCTCATGGCGTTGCGTGTTTTGAGGACGATCACAATCAAATCGTTCCTAATCAACACTGTAATCGTAAGATCTTTGTTAATATTAGTCTTGTTGCAAAATTGTTAAACCTACAGTTATTGAAACTTCCTAAGCCCCAAATTGATTTTATAACATCCCCAAAATTTTGGTCCAAATTTGACAACTTAATAAAGTTGAAGGATCAAAATTATTCTTTAAAATAAGTAATGAGAAAATTTAAATAAAGAAAACAGGTAAACCAATCCTAATTATTATACAAGAGAAATTGAGTTTAAATTAGATACGATCGATATCATACCACCACCTTCTTCAGATTCTAACAAACTCACAGTACCCATTTCGATATACAATTCCAGATTTTAATTTGTATTCGAATTGAACTGGGAGTAAATAAACCCGGAGCTGAGATGCGTTGTATAAGAATACCAGATTTGGTGGAACAAATGGAAACTATGGAGGGAATGAATTATATAATTTGGCGGGGAAACCACCAAAATGTTGAAACAATTCCCGCTCCCACCACCGCTGCTTACTTCCGGATATGGTAAAACAGAACCCTAGATATATATATATACTACTATTATTTGAGTGATTTTGACTGTTCACAGTCAACACTTATTATTATTGTTGCGTGGAATAGTAGAGATATTATTTCATTTTTGTACATATGTTTTGTTCAATTACGTAATTAGTATTATGTTTTGAATTTATTGTAACTGGTTACTTCATGTTTCAAAAGCAATGTTTCAAAAGCATGTCATTTTAATATATTTTTCTAACTCCGTCTATTTTGATCGTTACGTCAAGGATAAACTGGTAATTTACCTTTATTTTTTTATATTTTCTTTTCTTTTAATCTAATTCCCCCATTTTTTTAACCTTCATAACCCTAAATCAGAACACCATCCATGCTCATCGATGTTGTCTTACTCCGCCAAGATCCGCCAGATGTCGTCCTTTTCTCTAGCTGAATCCATCACTTCATCTATTTCATATTCGTTTATTTAATCTCTTATTTTCATATCATGTAAACTAATTCGGACACATAATCGAATCGAACTGAATAAATGGAGTTCGAAGAGACCTATTTGGTGGAAGATGATCTGAACTCGAGGTGTGGCTTTGATTTCAAAAGGTTCAAGAATGAACTGAACGTTTGCAGGCACCGTAGACATAATGGAGCTTAGATCTATTCTCATGGCGTTGCGTGTTTTGAGGACGATCACAATCAAATCGTTCCTAATCAACACTGTAATCGTAAGATCTTTGTTAATATTAGTCTTGTTGCAAAATTGTTAAACCTACAGTTATTGAAACTTCCTAAGCCCCAAATTGATTTTATAACATCCCCAAAATTTTGGTCCAAATTTGACAACTTAATAAAGTTGAAGGATCAAAATTATTCTTTAAAATAAGTAATGAGAAAATTTAAATAAAGAAAACAGGTAAACCAATCCTAATTATTATACAAGAGAAATTGAGTTTAAATTAGATACGATCGATATCATACCACCACCTTCTTCAGATTCTAACAAACTCACAGTACCCATTTCGATATACAATTCCAGATTTTAATTTGTATTCGAATTGAACTGGGAGTAAATAAACCCGGAGCTGAGATGCGTTGTATAAGAATACCAGATTTGGTGGAACAAATGGAAACTATGGAGGGAATGAATTATATAATTTGGCGGGGAAACCACCAAAATGTTGAAACAATTCCCGCTCCCACCACCGCTGCTTACTTCCGGATATGGTAAAACAGAACCCTAGATATATATATATACTACTATTATTTGAGTGATTTTGACTGTTCACAGTCAACACTTATTATTATTGTTGCGTGGAATAGTAGAGATATTATTTCATTTTTGTACATATGTTTTGTTCAATTACGTAATTAGTATTATGTTTTGAATTTATTGTAACTGGTTACTTCATGTTTCAAAAGCAATGTTTCAAAAGCATGTCATTTTAATATATTTTTCTAACTCCGTCTATTTTGATCGTTACGTCAAGGATAAACTGGTAATTTACCTTTATTTTTTTATATTTTCTTTTCTTTTAATCTAATTCCCCCATTTTTTTAACCTTCATAACCCTAAATCAGAACACCATCCATGCTCATCGATGTTGTCTTACTCCGCCAAGATCCGCCAGATGTCGTCCTTTTCTCTAGCTGAATCCATCACTTCATCTATTTCATATTCGTTTATTTAATCTCTTATTTTCATATCATGTAAACTAATTCGGACACATAATCGAATCGAACTGAATAAATGGAGTTCGAAGAGACCTATTTGGTGGAAGATGATCTGAACTCGAGGTGTGGCTTTGATTTCAAAAGGTTCAAGAATGAACTGAACGTTTGCAGGCACCGTAGACATAATGGAGCTTAGATCTATTCTCATGGCGTTGCGTGTTTTGAGGACGATCACAATCAAATCGTTCCTAATCAACACTGTAATCGTAAGATCTTTGTTAATATTAGTCTTGTTGCAAAATTGTTAAACCTACAGTTATTGAAACTTCCTAAGCCCCAAATTGATTTTATAACATCCCCAAAATTTTGGTCCAAATTTGACAACTTAATAAAGTTGAAGGATCAAAATTATTCTTTAAAATAAGTAATGAGAAAATTTAAATAAAGAAAACAGGTAAACCAATCCTAATTATTATACAAGAGAAATTGAGTTTAAATTAGATACGATCGATATCATACCACCACCTTCTTCAGATTCTAACAAACTCACAGTACCCATTTCGATATACAATTCCAGATTTTAATTTGTATTCGAATTGAACTGGGAGTAAATAAACCCGGAGCTGAGATGCGTTGTATAAGAATACCAGATTTGGTGGAACAAATGGAAACTATGGAGGGAATGAATTATATAATTTGGCGGGGAAACCACCAAAATGTTGAAACAATTCCCGCTCCCACCACCGCTGCTTACTTCCGGATATGGTAAAACAGAACCCTAGATATATATATATACTACTATTATTTGAGTGATTTTGACTGTTCACAGTCAACACTTATTATTATTGTTGCGTGGAATAGTAGAGATATTATTTCATTTTTGTACATATGTTTTGTTCAATTACGTAATTAGTATTATGTTTTGAATTTATTGTAACTGGTTACTTCATGTTTCAAAAGCAATGTTTCAAAAGCATGTCATTTTAATATATATTTCTAACTCCGTCTATTTTGATCGTTACGTCAAGGATAAACTGGTAATTTACCTTTATTTTTTTATATTTTCTTTTCTTTTAATCTAATTCCCCCATTTTTTTAACCTTCATAACCCTAAATCAGAACACCATCCATGCTCATCGATGTTGTCTTACTCCGCCAAGATCCGCCAGATGTCGTCCTTTTCTCTAGCTGAATCCATCACTTCATCTATTTCATATTCGTTTATTTAATCTCTTATTTTCATATCATGTAAACTAATTCGGACACATAATCGAATCGAACTGAATAAATGGAGTTCGAAGAGACCTATTTGGTGGAAGATGATCTGAACTCGAGGTGTGGCTTTGATTTCAAAAGGTTCAAGAATGAACTGAACGTTTGCAGGCACCGTAGACATAATGGAGCTTAGATCTATTCTCATGGCGTTGCGTGTTTTGAGGACGATCACAATCAAATCGTTCCTAATCAACACTGTAATCGTAAGATCTTTGTTAATATTAGTCTTGTTGCAAAATTGTTAAACCTACAGTTATTGAAACTTCCTAAGCCCCAAATTGATTTTATAACATCCCCAAAATTTTGGTCCAAATTTGACAACTTAATAAAGTTGAAGGATCAAAATTATTCTTTAAAATAAGTAATGAGAAAATTTAAATAAAGAAAACAGGTAAACCAATCCTAATTATTATACAAGAGAAATTGAGTTTAAATTAGATACGATCGATATCATACCACCACCTTCTTCAGATTCTAACAAACTCACAGTACCCATTTCGATATACAATTCCAGATTTTAATTTGTATTCGAATTGAACTGGGAGTAAATAAACCCGGAGCTGAGATGCGTTGTATAAGAATACCAGATTTGGTGGAACAAATGGAAACTATGGAGGGAATGAATTATATAATTTGGCGGGGAAACCACCAAAATGTTGAAACAATTCCCGCTCCCACCACCGCTGCTTACTTCCGGATATGGTAAAACAGAACCCTAGATATATATATATACTACTATTATTTGAGTGATTTTGACTGTTCACAGTCAACACTTATTATTATTGTTGCGTGGAATAGTAGAGATATTATTTCATTTTTGTACATATGTTTTGTTCAATTACGTAATTAGTATTATGTTTTGAATTTATTGTAACTGGTTACTTCATGTTTCAAAAGCAATGTTTCAAAAGCATGTCATTTTAATATATTTTTCTAACTCCGTCTATTTTGATCGTTACGTCAAGGATAAACTGGTAATTTACCTTTATTTTTTTATATTTTCTTTTCTTTTAATCTAATTCCCCCATTTTTTTAACCTTCATAACCCTAAATCAGAACACCATCCATGCTCATCGATGTTGTCTTACTCCGCCAAGATCCGCCAGATGTCGTCCTTTTCTCTAGCTGAATCCATCACTTCATCTATTTCATATTCGTTTATTTAATCTCTTATTTTCATATCATGTAAACTAATTCGGACACATAATCGAATCGAACTGAATAAATGGAGTTCGAAGAGACCTATTTGGTGGAAGATGATCTGAACTCGAGGTGTGGCTTTGATTTCAAAAGGTTCAAGAATGAACTGAACGTTTGCAGGCACCGTAGACATAATGGAGCTTAGATCTATTCTCATGGCGTTGCGTGTTTTGAGGACGATCACAATCAAATCGTTCCTAATCAACACTGTAATCGTAAGATCTTTGTTAATATTAGTCTTGTTGCAAAATTGTTAAACCTACAGTTATTGAAACTTCCTAAGCCCCAAATTGATTTTATAACATCCCCAAAATTTTGGTCCAAATTTGACAACTTAATAAAGTTGAAGGATCAAAATTATTCTTTAAAATAAGTAATGAGAAAATTTAAATAAAGAAAACAGGTAAACCAATCCTAATTATTATACAAGAGAAATTGAGTTTAAATTAGATACGATCGATATCATACCACCACCTTCTTCAGATTCTAACAAACTCACAGTACCCATTTCGATATACAATTCCAGATTTTAATTTGTATTCGAATTGAACTGGGAGTAAATAAACCCGGAGCTGAGATGCGTTGTATAAGAATACCAGATTTGGTGGAACAAATGGAAACTATGGAGGGAATGAATTATATAATTTGGCGGGGAAACCACCAAAATGTTGAAACAATTCCCGCTCCCACCACCGCTGCTTACTTCCGGATATGGTAAAACAGAACCCTAGATATATATATATACTACTATTATTTGAGTGATTTTGACTGTTCACAGTCAACACTTATTATTATTGTTGCGTGGAATAGTAGAGATATTATTTCATTTTTGTACATATGTTTTGTTCAATTACGTAATTAGTATTATGTTTTGAATTTATTGTAACTGGTTACTTCATGTTTCAAAAGCAATGTTTCAAAAGCATGTCATTTTAATATATTTTTCTAACTCCGTCTATTTTGATCGTTACGTCAAGGATAAACTGGTAATTTACCTTTATTTTTTTATATTTTCTTTTCTTTTAATCTAATTCCCCCATTTTTTTAACCTTCATAACCCTAAATCAGAACACCATCCATGCTCATCGATGTTGTCTTACTCCGCCAAGATCCGCCAGATGTCGTCCTTTTCTCTAGCTGAATCCATCACTTCATCTATTTCATATTCGTTTATTTAATCTCTTATTTTCATATCATGTAAACTAATTCGGACACATAATCGAATCGAACTGAATAAATGGAGTTCGAAGAGACCTATTTGGTGGAAGATGATCTGAACTCGAGGTGTGGCTTTGATTTCAAAAGGTTCAAGAATGAACTGAACGTTTGCAGGCACCGTAGACATAATGGAGCTTAGATCTATTCTCATGGCGTTGCGTGTTTTGAGGACGATCACAATCAAATCGTTCCTAATCAACACTGTAATCGTAAGATCTTTGTTAATATTAGTCTTGTTGCAAAATTGTTAAACCTACAGTTATTGAAACTTCCTAAGCCCCAAATTGATTTTATAACATCCCCAAAATTTTGGTCCAAATTTGACAACTTAATAAAGTTGAAGGATCAAAATTATTCTTTAAAATAAGTAATGAGAAAATTTAAATAAAGAAAACAGGTAAACCAATCCTAATTATTATACAAGAGAAATTGAGTTTAAATTAGATACGATCGATATCATACCACCACCTTCTTCAGATTCTAACAAACTCACAGTACCCATTTCGATATACAATTCCAGATTTTAATTTGTATTCGAATTGAACTGGGAGTAAATAAACCCGGAGCTGAGATGCGTTGTATAAGAATACCAGATTTGGTGGAACAAATGGAAACTATGGAGGGAATGAATTATATAATTTGGCGGGGAAACCACCAAAATGTTGAAACAATTCCCGCTCCCACCACCGCTGCTTACTTCCGGATATGGTAAAACAGAACCCTAGATATATATATATACTACTATTATTTGAGTGATTTTGACTGTTCACAGTCAACACTTATTATTATTGTTGCGTGGAATAGTAGAGATATTATTTCATTTTTGTACATATGTTTTGTTCAATTACGTAATTAGTATTATGTTTTGAATTTATTGTAACTGGTTACTTCATGTTTCAAAAGCAATGTTTCAAAAGCATGTCATTTTAATATATTTTTCTAACTCCGTCTATTTTGATCGTTACGTCAAGGATAAACTGGTAATTTACCTTTATTTTTTTATATTTTCTTTTCTTTTAATCTAATTCCCCCATTTTTTTAACCTTCATAACCCTAAATCAGAACACCATCCATGCTCATCGATGTTGTCTTACTCCGCCAAGATCCGCCAGATGTCGTCCTTTTCTCTAGCTGAATCCATCACTTCATCTATTTCATATTCGTTTATTTAATCTCTTATTTTCATATCATGTAAACTAATTCGGACACATAATCGAATCGAACTGAATAAATGGAGTTCGAAGAGACCTATTTGGTGGAAGATGATCTGAACTCGAGGTGTGGCTTTGATTTCAAAAGGTTCAAGAATGAACTGAACGTTTGCAGGCACCGTAGACATAATGGAGCTTAGATCTATTCTCATGGCGTTGCGTGTTTTGAGGACGATCACAATCAAATCGTTCCTAATCAACACTGTAATCGTAAGATCTTTGTTAATATTAGTCTTGTTGCAAAATTGTTAAACCTACAGTTATTGAAACTTCCTAAGCCCCAAATTGATTTTATAACATCCCCAAAATTTTGGTCCAAATTTGACAACTTAATAAAGTTGAAGGATCAAAATTATTCTTTAAAATAAGTAATGAGAAAATTTAAATAAAGAAAATATAAACATTCTATAAAGAAATAAAAATATCCCATAAATGAAGTTATCTTATGTTAAGGATATGGAATAAGGAAATTTCATCCCACATTGAAAGATGTAAGAAAGTGGAAGCATTCTACATGGGTATAAATAAGGAAGTTAAAAATCTATCCCACATGGAAAGTGGTAGAGATTTGAAAGCTTTTTATAAAGAGATAAAATTACATAGTAATATTCTTTTATGCCTAGTATGCACCCAGTGTTCCTAGCGGAGGGTGCGAAGCACCCAACGCGCACGCGCTCGGGCTCGGGCATTGGGCGCAATGTGGCGCTTTGATGGCGCACTTTGCACTTCGTATCGCCGCGAGCCGCCTTAGTATTTTTGGACAATGAGAGTTAAACCCAGAAGTAACAAGCTACCAAAAGACAAGGGACTAAAAGTAAAAGATTGAGTTCAGGGACCCACCGCGCTACGCGATGAGCTCAGAACACAGGTCATCGCGTATCGCGATGGACCTTGATGAGTCAGCGGACACGTGTCAGCACGTGGTATGGCGGCGTAAAAATTGCGTCGCCGCGATACGCGACGGGATTTCCAAGACCCATCGCGTATCGCGATGGGTTGCAAATCAGCCTATAAAAGGGGGGCTCACGACTCCTTCATGTCTCACACCACAATCCTTTCTCTCTCTAAGAATCACTCTTTCACTACCTCGATTTCCGTGCCCCGATCCGACAATCGTTACCTCATAATTCGTGCCATATACCGACGATACCTTGAAGTGCCTACCACCCAAAAATAACCCGACATTCTATCTCGAAGTACGTGCACGACACGACGACCACTATATGTCTCCTCGTTTTGCGTGCCAAGTATCGTAGTGCATGCCAAGCTCTGAGATTCCAACAGTTTAAGCTCTAGTATGCAATAAGGAGTAGAAGTGGTGCTCGTACAAGCTTAGGTATATAACTTCAAATACCTGTGTAAGGTAGGAGTTCTGCCTAAGTCATTATCTTATTATCATTATATGGCTTAGACCATAGTCAAGGGTATAGCCCAAACCTTTATCATAATTATAAGTTTTAAACATACAAAGGATTATAGTAATGTTTCTTCACAATTAAGAAACACAAATTTTGCATTCATAAGGATATATAGTTTCTTCGCGATTGAGAAACGTAACATTTTATAGTTAATATGTTGTTTTTTCATGATTAAGAAACATGATATTTTACATACAAAGGTAGAAATCAATGAATATTTCTTATTGAAGAAGAAACAGATTATAGATGTTTCTTCATGAAGAAGAGACTCAGCAGATGATTAGTCAATAAACAGAAGGTCTAAATATTTTATTTAAACAAATGATCAATCAAGGTTTAAAGCTATTTAAACCAGACTAAAGGTCTATAGCCGGATCAAGAGACGATCAGGATATTTATATACCTATTTTATTATAGGTCAATCAATCAGTCAATCACTTAGTCAATCAATTATTCATTCACAATCAAGGTTTCAAACGAGATCACCATATCATTCAGAACAGACAATCACATGTGAATACGTTCAAACCTTTTATAACATGAATACGTTAACCTTTTTCAATCAGTCAAAAACATATTTATACTCGACAAGATGAACGGGTGTTTATCTTAAAGAGTCAGTCAATAATTTCATGAGATTATATAATCTCTAAAAGGTTATAATACAATATAGATAATAAAAGCAACTCAGACCGAGTACACATGTTTCTGGATCCAAACATAACTGTTCAATCCATCAATCAATGGCCGGTGTGGCCGCGGGCTAACGGTCATAACTAGTTCTCCTTGCAGGGGCTATACGCATATAGCTCGGGGGAACAATTGTGTGTGTGTAGGGGAGTGGCATAAAGCCCAGATGTGGACGTGCATCTGCTGAGTGTACAGAAAACTATGATTGTATTAAAATTGTCATTCAAAATATTTTATAGAGTCATACGTGTACACCAGCATATAGCTGACGTATTTTTCCCCACATTTCAGGGAATACAAATTAGTATAGGTAGCAAGACATTCATGGAGTTAGATGCTCGTAAGGTAATGATGGCTCAGTTTTTAATTATTAAAATATTGCAAACGGTATTTCAACAAGCTTTATAAATCAAACACTTGGGTATTTATTATCCGAGAAGTTTTCAAATATATTAATATTTTATTTTAACCAAAGTCTTCCGCTAAAAATAAACCGCAACTCTGATATATTTACAAAACATATACCAACTTGTGGTCACACGCCTAGGCCCTAAACCGGGGTGTGACAGATTTCCCCTCAATATGTAAGAAATTGACTTGTAATACTGGAACTACTAGTTTAGGACGTGACTGTATGTTCTATGAGTTAACAATGACAACTTCAAAAACGGCGGATTATGTCAGTTTGAAAGTCGAGCACTTTGTTCATCTTCAATTCACTTTAAGATGCCAAGATTCTTATCATATGTGTTACAAAATAGTGTTTCAAAGATGACTAGGAACAACTCATGAACAAAGGACTTATGATAATCCAGTGGTAGCTTAGGCTTTGAAGGACCGATGATTTGACAATCTAGGTGATGTTATGATGCTCTGATTTAGGGTTATGAGGGTAAAAAGATGTGGAATTAGATTAAAAGAAAACAAAGTATAAAAAATAAAGGGAAATTATCACTTTACCTCTAACTATCATTTTTTTTATATAAATAATCGAAGTTTTATATAATTTACTATAAAACGATTACAATAAAGTGGCAGGCAAACGGGCAACAAGCTGCGCCGCAACCCCCTTTTGAACAGCAAAGCCAATCGTGCTAAAAACGAAGCTTTGAGACCTAGAAGCTGAAGAGGTTCCGTGTACGACGCGCTGAACCCTACTCAAAAATTTCACAGCCTCTGGAGCCAGAAAACCAAATGTATCAAAGGCAAATAGTAGAAAGACATGTTGATTATCTAAACAAGCTTTCTCGTGTTTAACAACTTTGCCCGATTCAGCCTTCAACGCAGCCTGACCCACAACAAACCCACGGTTCCTAAGCCCAACAAGAGGAGACACTCCTGTAAGATCCACACAGGCGTGTTTCCCCCCTGCCCAGCCGAACACAAGAATATCAGCTGGTCGTAAAGTAGACCTCCCTTCAATAGGATCCGTGAGAAAGTTAACAGGGGCCTCCTTTTTATCAGAAATCCCTGCCCGTTTAAGAACATCACACAGAACATCCCTAACCAGATCATGTCTGTATTTAAAGCCAGGCAATTCTTTGCAATGCACCGCATGGTCACCAAAAGAATCCAAACAGACCTTGCGACAAATTGGGCAAGGTTCATCCGTCGGGAACATAGGGATCATTAACCGGTACTTAAGGATAGCCCGATACTCCAAACCCGACATACGTTGGCCTAATCCTTCAATGGGGATAGCCGTTAGAAAATCCTGAGCCCGAGGAGCCCGAAGGCATTCAAACACCGCCTTTTGGCGAGGGGATAGATCAAACTTCACTTCTAAACTCTTGACGATTCCACTAAATAAGGCACTCGCCACAACATGTTGGGAACGGTCAAAATAGACGAAGTTAGAAAAAAGTATTAAAATGACATGTTTTTGAAACCTGAAGTAGCCAGTTGCAATAAATTCAAAAACAGTACTAAAGTTGCGTAACTGAACAAACCACATGTACGAAAATGACACTTAACTCTTTATTTTATTTACGAAATTAAATGTTGTGTTAAATTACCGGTATATCCTTTGGTTGTGTGAAGACGAATGTTATTGATGAGCATTGGAGAGGGTGAGATTTTTCGAGGACTATGTTTTGGTAGTATCATTGTTGTAAAAAATGCGTCGAGTACTCAACGAGTAATCACTGATTAATCCCCGCCTAGGCTGATTTCTCTGTGAGCCATCCCCGAGTACTCACCAACTGAGGCCGAGTACTCACCAACTAAGGCCGAGTACTCCCAAATCCTTAGGCGGCCGCCTAGGGTCCGACTAGATACTTTTACAACCTTGGGTAGTATTGTGGTTTTAGTAAAGTTATAAAGGTGATTTTGGCTTTTTAATTATTATAAAGTTGACTCGGCATATATACTATGTTTTCATAAGTTGTATCAAATATTGAATCGGTCGTTTTATCAAATTACTGGTCATATCAGATTTTAGAAGAGAATGATATCAGAATAACATCATATCATACTCTTTTAATAAAAGAGAATAGTTGTGACACATGTCATTTTGTGGTTAAACCTCACAATTATTTTCCCTACTAAACTAAAATATTAATTTACACTAATATATTCATATATCAATAATAATTCATTTTCTTTTACGTACACTTTATTTATACTATATCTATACATTTTTAAAAATATAAATATTAACATATTGTATTACTATATATTCCAAAATAAACCTGGTGAAATTCAAATGACAACAACAAATTATAAATCTTATTATATATATATATATATATATATATATATATACATATATATATATATATATATTGTTGAAGATTGTAAAGAAATATAAAACTCAAATATGTTTTTATTTTACGAAGCAATTTTTTTCATTGTTAAATTATAAATACATGCATAAGGCGTGATGTAATATCCTACTTTTTACAAAACTAATAAATAAATAAATTTCGTTTACGTAATGGTGTGTTATTATTTAGTTAAATTAAATAAAAATAATAGAGCGTGGGCTTGGACAGTAAAAGATGGAATAAGAAATTGTGATGGGCCTTAAGGTCCATGGGCTTATCCTAGATAAGCACCAAAAACCTCCATAAAACCCTCATTTCCATCATCTTTGCCTCCATACACACACAAACACTCTCATCCTATTCAGACCTAGATCCGAGCTGAAGGAAAGGTTAGAGTTCGCTTTCTAGCTTCAACGTCAAGCAAGAAACACGTCTAGATTCACGTGTTGAATCCGAGCCAAAGCAAAATCGAACCGAAAAGGTACGTTTTAGGTTAAAGGTTAAGTCTTTGAGGTTGGTTTGCCCTGTGATTTGATACTAAGGCAAATCAAGCCTTTTTATGTAAGAAAAATGTAAACTTGAACATAAACAAGATGCTTGGAATGAAACGGGACAAACGAGTTGTAACACCCCGGCTTTAAGCGGAATACGCCCGGTGTAATGTACAGATCACTCATAGCTCGTAACACTGTTAAAGCGGCAATAATTATATTCATTTCATTTCGTAACGTAACAAGTACACAATTATTTATAAATAAAAAAATAAAAAAAGAAACATTTCATTGAAACAATAACTAAGTTCTTTATTCAAGTAACCTAAGGTATACTAATAATCTTCATCCTTAGCATGCCATCGATTCAACCTGTAGCACATTGAAAATAATATATTTGTCAACAATTAAGTTGGTGAGTTTTCATAAGTTTTTGCGTATACATATATATATAAGGCACCACTAAACTTTCGTAATGCAATAAATATTCAAGCGTAAAGTAAATGAAATCAATTAATGTCGTCCTCCCATTCCCTTAGCCGATGGCGTAGTAATAGGGGAAATGAGAACCACCTTACGAACAACCGAAGTCGTAAGTTAGACGGCGTAGGTACGTCCCGTCGGACCCTCGCACTATGTGTATGCGTTTGCGTAACTTCCACCATAAGAATAGCAAACACGTTGCAAGGAAGTTCACGTATAATAATAAACAATATGCAAGAATAGTACTAACATGTACGCTAATTGTGAATCAGTTTATAAATAAGCACATAACTAACAAGATAAAATTTGTGACATGCTACACCCCAAAAATATTAAAAGCGTTAAAATGGGGTTATGAAGAACTCACTTGGAATGAGGAATACGGTAACGAGGAGATGGTAATGATTAGAGCAACTAGTTGGTCCCACGAGAAGTCCCGACAATTTGTCCTAATTAGTAAGACGTAAATGAAATAAATACATAACCGATATACGCAAGAAAGACATAAGGAAATGGGTTTATAACGGATTTGGGAAAACATTAAATTGGAAAATTTTGGTTATTTTAAATATTCTTAATAGTCATTATTATTATTATTATAGTAAAAATATGTGCATATTTTTAATTGATTATATATACCCGAAAACGCTTAACGAGAAATTATTATTGGAAGTTTATTAGTGTTTGGTTCGTTAAACAAGTGTAAACAATAGTAGATATTAATATAATTAAAGTTTTAAGTAGGATAAAAAAGCACAAAAACCGGACCAGGGGGTTTGAACCCGCGCCCCTGGCCGGGTCTTGGGTTTTAACACGATGGGCACTAGCCAACTGGGCCAGTGGCTAACTCATTTAAACTATGAAACAAAAATATATATAACCATTAATTCTGGTTAACCCCTAAACCATAAGAACCCTAGAATGAATCAATCTCAATTCAAGACCCTTTGCCCTCTGTCACATGAAATTTATAGAGGGCTTTTAATCCTACTAAAATCCGATCATGAAGGAACAAAAAAATACCTTAATTGAGCAAAAATCAAGGGTTACAGCAAGTTAGGGTTCTGAAAAAACGTGATATCAAATGGTCTATAGAGCTGTTGCACTGGTGCAATTACGATAGGATTTGCTTCGTGATAGTGAGATGATGGTGTGGAGCAATTTAATTGAGTTTTATCATGTATTTATAGGCTAATACGTTCAATTTAAATCCACGTTAATAGTTAACAAAAATGATTCGTATTGATGTGATTAGCTGTCAAATACGCATTCTTTCCCTAAGGATGATTATCGTGAAGGTTACGGATCATGCTATTATGTAAAACCCCTAATTTTCCGGCTTGATTAGAGGGTTGGGGTGTCGGTGTATGCGGCTGGAGATGGAGGAGGAGGAAAAGGAGTTAAACAATTTGCAAACAGGTCCTTGATCTTAGGTTTGGTGGTTAGAAATTGTAAACTAAAGGTAGGGGTTAAATTGCACAGATTGTAAACTTTAAATGATTATAAACATATTAATACGAGTCACGCGTGAATAAAACAATAAAGATACAACCGAAAAACATAATTAATAACTCAACGTTTCATTAAATAGGGCGATCTGATTACAAACGGGTCATAAAATGAATACACATACTAACCAAATTTGACGAATGTCACATGAGTGACGTTTGGACTGTGTTAGAGTAAGAAATGAAGTTGTTATGGCTCGGAACTCGTTTTATCAGTAAAACGGGCATAACGGGATGTAAGGATGTGAATCGAGAAACCATGTTTGAATCGATTTCTGGAGATACTCGATTTGTTTGGAAAACAAACTGAAAAGAATTGAAAAGAATTGAATCGGACTGAAAAGAATCGAATCGAATAGAAACGAATCGAATCGAATTGAAAACTAATCGAATCGAATTGAAACTCGATTCGATTGGAATGAAAACTTGATTCGAGTGGTTCTGAAACTCGATTCGAATGGTTTAGAAACGCGACTCGATTGGAATAGACTTCACTCAGAATTATGGAAAGTCAGTTTTCTGATAAATTTTTAGTAAAGGACTATTAATAAAAATAAAAATAAAAATAAAAATAAAAAATTTTCAACCCCAGCTAGGGGCTCTACCCCTTGGAACCTGTTAGGGGTTGCCGCCCCTGGAACCCCGCTGCCAGGGGCGCTGCCCCCGGACAAGCGTTAGCTAGGGGTTTCACTAACCTAGAAATATGATATAGCAAGGAGTAGTTAAGTGACACTTATTACATGTTACATGGTTAGTAGTGCCAAACTAAGAAGAGGTGTGACCATCAACTCATAAAGAAACATGACACAGGTGAGTTCTAGCATGTTTTTCTATTATGTTTTTCGGAGCTCTGTGCATACTCTATGTATAGGTTAATGCGCTTATTATATTTGGTAAGTGTGTGATATGCGACTGTGTTTGTATAGAAGTATGCTATTGTATATATGAATGAAAGTAGGTATGTATAGATGTATGGTTGCATGGTTGTATGAGTAAGAAGAGAACATACCCTAATTATATCTGCGAATGTAGGGAACATACCCTAATAATATTCGCAAATGTGTGGAACATGTCACACACCGACCAAAGGCGGCGGAACATGCCGGGGTGCAACGGATTGCTCAAGAACACAAGACACTATTTAAAGTGACAATATTTAATCAAGTCATTTAAATTCATAAAATCATAAAGAGTCACATAACTTGTTCATACAATAACCGAATTCAATCATAGCAAATAATATATTGTTCAATTTGCTAATATCCTGATAGTCTTGATAACGTTTTTCTTCAAGTTCTCGAGTCAACCTAAAGTCGAACCTGTAACATTGCATAAAATAGAATTTGTCAACACAAAGGTTGGTGAGCAATTTCATAGTTTTGAACAATAATTATATAATAGGAAATTCCACAACTTGTATACAAAACAATAAATAATAGCAACAATTTAGATAATGAAATCGTTAATAAGAATACATTAATGACACCTTTTTATAAGGGGATGCCAAATAGATTCGGATTTATATTAAATCGTTAATAAGAATACATTAACGACACCTTTCTATAAGGGGATGCCAAATATACTCGGATTTATGAATCAACCAACCAAAAGCGTTAAACACTTTAGCAATTAAGCATGTACGCATATAACACTAAATCGAGCATTTATTTAAGTATAATATACAATAAACTTTGTGGTTTAAGACTCAAGTATAAAACATTTAATTTGAATAGGTATGCAATATCACCCCCAAAACGAAAGATGGAATACGGGGTATGAAAAGTACTCATATTCAAGTAATAACTTGATTGGTAAAATGACAAGTAACCGGAAGGATGGGGTTTAACGAGCAAAGCCTAGATGAAAGGAAGTCTTGTATTAGAAAGGTTGTCTATGAAATCTTTTAAATAAAATAAATGATAAGAAATTCAAACAATCTAACGTTTAAGGTTTAAAATGTAAATATTTAAGAAATTATAATAATAGTCCTTTAAAATATAAGTTTGCTTGAAACTAGGTTAAAGTATCTAGCCCTTAATTTTACTGAACCTATGTTAAGTAATAAGGTGGGTAAAAATGCAATAATGCAAGTCCCTTTATAATATAGATACTAAAACGGGTTTTAAGCAGGATGCTAAGCCTCGTCTTATCCGTTGGATCCTGTTGCTTCAAGAGTTTGATATTGAGATCCGTGATAAAAGGGGGCCGAGAATGTGGCGGCCGATCATCTTTCGCGTCTAGAGGGAGCAGAGTTAGGAGATTGGGGGTCAGGATTGATGATCGTTTTCCGACAGAGAGTCTCATGTTTGTTACGGCACAGGAGGAAGGTTTTCCATGGTTCGCTGATTTCGCGTACTATCTCGCTGACGGGTACCTTTCGAAGATGCCTTACCAACAAAAGAATAAATTCTTTGCTGACATTAAGTTTTACCTATGGGACGACCCGTATCTTTTCCGCATCGATGCTGATCAACTGATTAGGAGGTGTGTAGATGTTAAGGAAGGATGGCAGATTCTGAGCCATTGTCATGTGGGACCGACAGGAGGTCACCACGGTGTGAGTTCGACGGCGAAGAAAGTCTTTGATTCGGGTTTTTACTGGTCTTCTATCTTCAAGGACGCCTATGCATTTGTTAGGAGTTGTGATCGTTGCTAGCGTGTTGGCAACATTTCTTCGCGAAACGAAATGCCCCAAAATGCTATTCAAGTTTGTGAGGTTTTCGATGTGTGAGGCATTGATTCATGGGACTGTTTCCATCTTCGCGTGGGAACAAGTACATACTCGTGGCTGTCGATTACGTGTCAAAGTGGGTTGAAGCCAAATCTTTACCCATGAATGATGCCCGAGTGGTAGTTCGTTTTCTAAAACGTCTATTTGCTCATTTTTTTTTGTCTCGAAAGCCTTGATCAGTGATCGATGTACTTGTTTATGCAATTCGCAAATGGATAAGGCGTTGCAGTGCTATGCGGTCACCCACCGGCTTGCGACCGCCTACCACCCACAGACTAGTGGGCAGGTGGAAGTGAGTAATTGGGGAATCAAACGTATTCTCGAGAAAATGGTTGGTTCAAATCGTCGGGATTGGTCCGACAAATTAGATGACGCTCTGTGGGCCTTCCGTACATCCTACAAGACTCCGACTGGTTCCACACCATTTCGGATGATTTACGGGAAGGCCTGTCATCTTCCTGTTGAGTTGGAGCACCGTGCTTCATGGGCTCTTCAGAGGGTTAATCTTGATATATCCGCCGCAGAGGGCAATCGTTTCCACCAGTTGCATGAGTTAGAGGAGCTCCGGGATCACGCGTATGCACAATCGTTTAAGTATAAGGAGCGCACGAAAGAACTGCATGATAGAAAGTTGAAGGGTAATAAGCAGTTCAAGTGTGGGGTAAGGTCTTATTGTATAACTCTCGGTTGAGGTTATTCCTGGGAAAGTTGAAATCCCGATGGTCGAGACCGTTCACGGTCACTGAGGTATTCTCGTATGACACTATTGAGATACAAGATCAAAGCGGAAAGTTTAAGGTAAACAGTCACAAGTTGAAGCACTACATAGGAGAGCCGATAGTTGATCAGACAGTCAAGGTGTTCTACCTTGACTCATTCACCGAGGCATAGATGTGTTGGATGCATCACTTGGGAGATAGCCCGAGTTGTAGAGTGTGTATTATGATTTTCTTTATTATCTGTTTTATTTTTGTCATTTATAAAAAAATATTAAAAATAAACAAAAAATGAAAAATTAATAAAAATCAAAAAGATTAAAAAATACAAAAAAACAAAAATATGTTTATTTCTTATGTTTTTGTTTTCTGTTTTGTACGCCGCTACATGCGAGCGAGTTTGAGTTATTACAGGTATTATTATGCGCATGGTAGCTCTGATGGCGTTTTGGAACTGGTTCACCCGAGGTTGCGGCCGCGAATGAAATGCTATACGGTCGTTCGATTGATATACAGCTGATGAAGAATCTGCATATAAGCTAGAGGAGTAACCCGTTCTCTATTTCACTTTTTGCTATTTTAAGTTTTAATTTTATTTTATTTCTTTTCCTTGTTCTCATTGAGGACGGTTTCGTTCTAAGTGTGGGGATGAAAATTTATTTTACTTAGTTGTAGAAATGTTTTTTTAATATATAAATAATAATAATAATAATAATAATAATAATTTTTGTTCTTTCGCTGAAAAAAAAAGTATGTTTTGAAATTTTGTTATGAAAGTTATGTAGTATATTCTCAAAAGTTGTTCAAGAAACGCAGATGCTTGTGAAGAAAGTTATGTATTGTAAAATTTCAAAGAAGCATTGTTTAAAGTTAGAAAAAGAGGCCAAAGATGCACATACTAGACGGGACTTAGAGTTTACGTGTTACCTTGGGGATAGTGACTCTGAGGATACACTATTGGGGCTCGAAGGTTCTTAGTCAATAAATATCAAATTAGGAATTAATAGGACAAAGTTCAATAATATTTAGGAATAGCTTGTACGACCTCCACATGACCATTCATCCATCCAAATTTCACCGAGTGCATCTAATTAGTACTATCATCGAGTCCTTGGCTTATGGTGATTTGTCGTACCAGTTTGCTTCGACTCTAGTCTTCTAGCTCTCTTTGTCTAAGATGGGGTAGGTGTAGCCTTAGTTTTTGGACTTAAAACGTTTAATGCAATTGGGGGCTTGATTGGCTGGTGGCTGGGTTTAAGTGGACAACAATATCGGCAATCGTGGTCAATATGTCGAGCTATTTCTTGTGCTTTGATAATGATTAATAATCTGAGAGTTTGTTGTTTTTCACTTGGTTATGATCCTGTGTAGATTTCTTTTTTCAGGGACGAAAAAGTCTTAAGTGTGGGGATGTTTGATGTGTTGTAAAATACACTTACTTTCCGTATCGTTTTATCATGTTTTAATTGCTTAATAGTATAATTAATAAGAGTTATGGCTTGTTTTTGCTTGATTTTACAAAGATTGATGATTAATTGTAGGTTATGAGTTTTGCAAGAGAAAAGTGTCAACTTTGAAGACTCTAAGGGCCTTTTTGATCAAGATTGAATACTACAAGTCAAGGCCTGACCCAAGCCCACAAGATCCAAGCCTTTTATGCATGTTATATTAATTAATCAAAAGAAAAAAAAAGAACCCTAACACCCACATTAATTCCGATCGGAATCTGGCAGCAAAGAGGAAGAAGAGAAAAAGTGTTTTGCGGAGCTTGTGGCGGCTAGGAAAGGAAGAAGAAGGCTAAGGAAGACTTGGTACAACAGCTAGGGACCTTAATCATCCATAAACTCAGCCATATATCTTGAGTATACATCCATAAACTTTGTTCTTTTGTTCAAGATTCATAACTAGTTGTTTTGATCTTTTATCTTGAATTGTTTTGCAAGTAAAGTGAAGATTGACTTGTGCTTGATTGTTATTGAATATTGAATGAATTTAATTATGTTTATGTTGAGTTTTATGATGTTTAACTTAAGTATATGCTGCCGTCCAAATAATATGTTAGGCTAAACTAGTTAGTTCTACCTAGGTTAGATGAATATTGTTAAGTTTTAATGAGTAATATGGATTGTTGATTATCATGACTTGATTTGTTAATGAAAATTTTGGTTTAACATTGAATTAGGTTGTGTTTAGTGGTTGTGTTTTTATTAATTATACTCTATACCTCTTTATTTGATTGATTGAATTGGTTTTGATTGATTTTAGCTTGTTTGAACTCTTTACTTTGTGTTTAGAGATTGTTTGCGGGGTGTACAACCGTAGGGATAAGTGGGTATGTTAATTAGTTAAAATTAACGGGTGAACACCTTCTTAGAGACCAAGAGGTGATAGAAAGTAGGGTCGTCTCATAGCTTTTTCTTGCATTCTATCAAGCCACCAGATTATTTTATTTATAAATGAAGGCTTCACATACATTTGACCTGAATTCACGGGTATGGATCTCACTAAACCCATATAACCTTAAACGAGTTATAATATCTCATTATTTAAAAAAAATCTCACCTTGATATGAAAATCATATTAGATAGGGATATACTAAAAACTAATATACAATATTTTTAAGAAAAAAATATTATTTATATTAAGCAACAATTTTATAGTAAAAAAATAAGCGGGTCATGAGTCTTACAAAAGCCATAGCT